>NC_079191.1:17036976-17099476 GCF_029499605.1 Hyla sarda
ATTGCCAAAGTCTAAAAGGAACTGCCGGCTACATAATTGTTTTGACTACTCAAGGTGTCCCTTGACTTCTGGGTTTCCCGTCTTTGTGTATAACAGTGATCAGTACCCGTTTGGCAATTTGATAGACCCTTTAATCAAACAGGCCTTGGAGGCAAGTGTCAGAACTAACGTGTATGTGACTGAAAATGCAAATATTGCTTGTATATATGTAGTTTTATTGGGGGAAATGCAGGAACCATTGATGCCAAAACCTACTGAACTGGAGCAGCAGTTGCACTCTTTGCCATATTGGAGGACTGATGGGCACAACCATCTAATAATCAATTTGTCCCGAAAATCGGAGACTCAGAATTATCTATATAACGTGAGCACTGGCCGTTCCATGATTGCTCAGTCCACGTTTTACGATTACCAGTATCGACCCGGCTTTGACATAGTGGTATCGCCATTGGTCCATGCAATGTCGGAACCAAACTTCCTAGAAATCCCAGCACAGGTGCCCGTCAAAAGGAAGTACCTGTTCAGTTTCCAAGGAGAAAAAATCGAGTCCTTGCGTTCAAGTTTGCAGGAAGCTCGGTCGTTCGAAGAAGAAATTGAAGGCAACGCCCCAGCGGACTATGACGACCGTATAATCACCACTCTTAAAGCTGTCCAGGACAGTAAGTTGGATTTTGTTATGGTTGAGTTTACCTGTAAAAACCAGCCTAAGGCAAGTCTGCCCACTGAGTGGGCTCTATGTGGGGGAAGGGAAGACAGGATAGAGCTACTTAAGCAATCCACCTTTGCACTGATTATAACTCCTGGAGATTCCCAGCTGATCATATCTGCTGGCAGTGCCATGCGGCTTTTTGAGGCTCTGGAGGCAGGAGCCATCCCTGTCATTCTTGGAGAGCAAATCCAGCTACCCTACCATGACATGATCCGATGGAACGAGGCAGTGTTGATCATACCGAAACCCCGCATTACGGAAGTGCATTTCCTTTTAAGGAGCATCTCTGACAATGACCTCCTTGCCATGAGGAGACAAGGGCGTTTCTTATGGGAAACCTACTTTTCCACATCGGATACAGTTTTTAATACCATCTTGGCAACCATAAGAACTCGTATCCAAATTCCAGCTGCTCCAATTCGAGAGGAACCGGCTGTGGAGATCCCTCATCGTTCTGGTAAAGCTGCAGGTACGGATCCCAACATGGCCGATAACGGAGACTTGGATCTAGGTCCAGTAGAGACAGAACCACCTTATGCATCCCCTAAATACCTGCGGAACTTCACCCTGACTGCAACAGACATTTACCGGAACTGGAACTCCGCACCGGGTCCTTTTCACCTATTTCCCCATACACCTTTTGATCCTGTGTTGCCATCTGAAGCAAAGTTCTTGGGATCTGGAACAGGGTTTCGACCAATTGGGGGTGGGGCTGGTGGCTCGGGGAAAGAGTTTCAGGCTGCCCTTGGCGGGAACGTGCCCAGGGAGCAGTTCACTGTGGTTATGTTGACCTATGAACGTGAGGAAGTATTGATGAACTCTTTGGAGAGGTTAAACGGACTCCCATACTTAAACAAAGTTGTGGTAGTGTGGAACTCGCCCAAGTTGCCATCCGAAGACCTTTTGTGGCCGGACATCGGAGTGCCCATAGTGGTAAGTGGTATCTGGCTTATCGTTTGAATGTTAGCTAAAACACATGCTTTTTGGCCCTGGTCTCCAAACTGTGGCCCTTCAGATGTTGCAAAACTACAACTCCCAGCAAGCCCACGGCTGCAACATGTGGAGGGCCACAGTTTGGAAACCACTTCTTTATGGCATGAATATGATACCCTTAAAGTATTGTGTGATTGCAAGAGCTTAACAGGCCCCGGAACGGTCATACGGGGCGGCATCTGGTTCTGTGGACTCGCATGACTTATCCAGTCAGCATCACTGAAAATGATCATGTGACCCTCATTTACTGTTCAGAAACATTTCTTTTTGCAGACGGAAGTTATGTAACTAAACAGAGCACTGAAGTTTTTTTTTTTTTTTTGCTCCATAGGGGTGGGGCTGTTTAGTGGGTGTGACTGTAACCCATAATATAGCTCTATTAGGGTATAATATTGACGGCCTTCCTTTTTATAGGTCTGTCATACAAATAGTACCAATAGAATTAAAGGGGTACTCCGCTGCTCAGCGTTCGGAACAAAATGTTCCGGATGCTTGTACCAGCGCTGGGGACTCGGGATGTCATGGCCCTGCCCTTTGTGATGTCACGCCCCCTCCCAAAGACTTTGATTGAGGGGGTGGGGCGTGACGTCACAAGCGGCGGGCCGTGATGTCACAAGTCCCCGTGCGCTGGCTTTAAGCATTCAGAACCTTTAAGGCCATCAATATGATACCTTAGCTATATAAATTTTTCAGTCCTGCCCATTAAACAAGTTCTGCCTCTGAGGAGCCAAAACAAAGGGATGTAGGAAAGCTCTTAATGGCTCTGTTGAGTGGACAACCCCCATAAAGGGAGTGTATGATACTAGAAAATCATGCCTGCTTTCTTCCAGGAACAACACCTTGTGGCCATATCTGGAATTGCAGCTCAGCCCCAATAAATTGAATACCAAATACAACCCTAGACAAAAGGGTTGCAGATACTGAGCAGCCATCTTTATTTTTTTAGTCTCTTACAACCCCCTTTTTGCTGCCAAACATGCTCTTGTTGTTAGCTTATTCACCTTACGGCGCCACCTAGGTTACTTGTGTGAAAATAGATAAGATCCATGACTTTCCCCCGCTCAGTCAGAGATTTGACAGCATTTTTTGCAGCAGCTTATTCCCTAAAAGCCGTCGAGGTTGCTTAGTAACAAAAGTGGAAATGATTTGAGCTGAAACCCCAGTGCACGACTTCAGCGAGCGGAAGATCTTGCTTTGTCAGCCGAGGCGGTCTGCACACCCTGTGTTTTATCTCTCGTGTAGCTTATGCAATCCTGTGGCGCTCAGCACGTTGCTCTCTAGGCTGCAGTGGTTTTTTACTTTCTCTCCTCTGCCAAACAAACTGGCGCCTCTCCAATGTGGACACGTACATAAATGCCAGGATAAAGGGAGCCAAGCGGGTGCTGTACGGATGACAAAGCACATGCTTGCCGCTTATTCAGAGACAAAAGGTAAAGGGCACTTCTGGCTAAAATAAAATCAGCAATAAAAAGTCCTTAAAGTTCTGTCCTAATGGGTGACAAAAAGGGTTACCGCCATGACCGTCCTCCTTTCTCAGTTTTCTGCTAAAATATTTTTTTTCCCTGTATATAGCGTTAAAATATTCTGCAGTATTGTGCAGTGTTTGTCAACAGTCTGATGTCACACGCTCAACCTATTACTAGTAGAGATCTAGCGCCCGATACTTTCTCAGGGAATCCTTACTGCCCTTAAAGGACATCTGCAGTGTGATTAACACTTATCCCCTATCCACAGGATAGGGGATAAGTGTTTGATCGTGGGGGGTCCAACCGCTGGGACCCCCTGTGATCTCCTGTACGGGGCCGCAGCTGTCCCGTGCAGGGGGCGTGTCGGCCGCAGCATGATGTTGTAGCCGGCACGCCTCCTCCATACATCTCTATGGGAGAGGCGGGGAGGCAGCGTTCGTGCCTCCCCCATAGAACTGTATGGGGGACGGGGAGGAGACGGGGCATCACCCTCGGCCTCTAGGTTGACGCTAGGAGCCATAGCGCTCACCATGAGCGCTAATGGCGGCGCACCGTACAGGAGATCACTGGGGGTCCCAGCGGACGGACCCCCCACAATCAAACACTTATCCTCTATCCTGTGGATAGGGGATAAGTGTCAGACCGCTGCAGTTGTCCTTTAATATATAACATATATAATATGGAAAAATCCCTACCTGTATTTTACTACATAGTGGGAGGTCATCAGTAAACTTTCTTAATACTGTCCTGGAGAGACGATGCTAACCACCAGTATTCTAGCATTATTTGTTTTATTCTAGCTCAGTTGATTTCAGAACCTTTAGCTATGGCATGTGGTGCAGGGGTGCAGTGATATAGGGGGCTAGTCTATACAATGAATAGCTTCAGAGTTATAAACCTCCCCTGACTCTCACGGTCTTTTTCTAGCTGCTTTGTGCATAGTCTCTAGTGATTCCTATAAGATGCAGCTTCACACTACCATCAAATGTGTGCAGAGTCTTCTAGCAGTGTTCATTTCATTCCAGCTCAGTTGCATCTAGAACCTTTTAGCTATGAAATGTGGTTCCCTTTGTGGCAACCAGTAAATTACATGCTCTACTGGCGATACAGTCTACATTTCCCATGATGCCTTTGACTTTGCAGTGGCACTTGCTAAGTGTTTTAAAGGGTACCTCTCATCAATAAAACTTTTGATATATTATAGATTAATGTATGCAGAATAACTTTACAATTGCATGTTATTAAAAAAATATGCTTCTTTCTATTTAATTTTCCACTTTGAAGAAATGACCACTAGGGGTCTCCCTACCAGTCCTGGCAGCAAGCATTTCAGACTCATGCTGGAGTCCTAAACACTACGAGCTGCCAGTCTGCTTTGTTCACAAAGGAGAACACTCACAGCTGCCAGCCTGCTTTGTTCACAGCCTGTTTGGCTGTGAACAAAGCAGGCTGGCAGCTCTGAGTGTTTAGGACTCCAGCATGAGTCAGAAATGCTTGCTGACAGGACTGATAGGGAAAAATGCAATAGAAAGAAGCATATTTTTCATTAACATGCTATTGGAAAGTTATTCAACATTCATTAATCTAAAATATATCAAAAGTTTATTTGATGAGAGGTACCCTTTAAGTGCCGCAAGTGATAGATCAGTGGCAAATAACTTCTGTTCCGAGTACACTCTATAGAGTCTGTGTATGTTTATGAGATGCAACTTCACACTGTTGTCCCTTCTTCGTCTTGTAAGAACTAACAGGAAGAATCCTATATGGACAGGCTGAAGCTGCATCTCATAGGGACACTGAGACTCTATAGTGAGTAGGGATAGACATTCTATGCCTCTGATCTATCACTTGCTGCACTTAAAATACACAGCAAGTGTCTCTGCAAAGTCAAGGGCATTATGGGAAATGTAGACAATTTTATGCGTGGTCAGCTAGCTTTCCAACATGATGCAAGAGGACGACTTGTCCCTTTTAGTGCAGCATATTCTGTATTGGTCCATTGTACAGAAAACTCTTCAAAGGCTCTAAAGTGACTCATTAGGAATTGTTACGAGAAGTCCTAAAAAGAAGAAATCCCCGTCATGACCGAGCTTAAGTCTCAACCACATCCTCTGTGTGATTTGAATAAATAAGAAGCCTCCGTCCTGTGTGTATTGATAGACTGTACAGTTTGCTCTATGGGGAAGGATAACAAGTGGCACTACTCACATTATGGCACTAATTTCCCGGAGAGCCTGTGCTGCTGGGATCTGTGAACTATTCAGATTCTTTATGGGTGTTGCTTAACATAGCCACAAAAGAGAAGCAAAAATCAGGATTTTTAGTGGGGATGGACCGATTATCGGTATGGCCGATATTATCGATTTTGGGCATTATCGGTATCGGCAATTACCTTGCCGATAATGCACCGCCCACACCGCGACCGCCCACACCGACCCACCGCACCGCGTCGCACCCCCCACCGTAGTGCTGGGCGGTATACCGGTATGAATCGGATACCTGTTTTGTTTTTTTTTTCTCCCACGGTATGGATCTTTGCCCATACCGCTATACCGGTCGGGCCCCTCCCCCACCCGCCGAGTCAATAAAACAAAATTAAACTTACCCGTAATGGAGGTGGTCCGGGCCATCCATCCTTCCTGTAGTGTCCGGCGCTATTCCGGGTGGAGGGTGAACCGGTCCGGGCTGTCCTTCTTCTCCGGGGGTCATCTTCTCCACTCCAGGCAGGCTCCAGCCTAGTACGCTACATAGACGCCGTGACGTCAGGTGCGTCGCTGCGCACGGGCGTCAAGGATGGATGGCCCGGACCACCCTTCCCGGACGGTCCCTGCAGCAACTGGGAAGGTGAGTCAGGGTTCTGGGATGGACAGGGGTCTGTATAATATACTATACCTACAGTAGGCCCTCCAGCTGTTGAGGCCCTCCAGCTGTTGCAAAACTACAACTCCCAGCATGCCCGGACAGCCAACGGCTGTCCGGGCATGCTGGGAGTAGTATTGTAACAGCTGGAGGCACCCCTAGGCGCGGTGCTGGGGGAGCGGTGGCGGTGATAGGTCTCAGGACCCCCGGACAGGCAGGGGGAGAGAAGCGGTTGGCGGCGGCGGTGGCCTATGGCACCGCAAAAGCCACTGCAGTGCATTGATTTAAAGCGCCCGCTTTAAATCAATGATCTGCAGCGGTGTCGCGGGGGGATAAATAGCCGATAACTTATACCGGAATATCGGTATAAGTTATCGGCTATCGGCCCTAACCTCCACCGATTATCGGTATCTGCCCTAAAAAACAGATATCGGTCGATCCCTAATTTTTAGGGTATAAAGTAAGGAAACAGTTGTATATGGCTTTTGACCCTAAATCCATACATTCCTCTTATTAGTTAATTGACACCTCCAAGAGATGCAAATTAGATTTGCAGACCACTAGGGTTGTCATCCTCGGCCTCTAGAGCCCAGCACAGTTAGGTCACTTCACCTGTCGGTCATTCCCCTATCAATCGGGTGGGGGGTAGTGGAGATGACGTGAGGAGAGTGACTTACTGGTGATGAGGCAGAACAGTGCTGGGCTCTACTGGCCAAGGGGAACACCCACTGGGCTTGAAAGCCTGCTCTACGTATCTTTTTTAACTTTTTCCCTGGGCTGGAGTGACTGAGTGGTATCTATGGATTCATGGTCCAAAGCCCAATACAGCCGTGCCCTTACTTAAGACTAGGGATCGACCGATTATCGGTTTGGCTGATATTATCAGCCGATATTCACGATTTTGGACATTATCGGTATCGGCAATTACCATGCCGATAATGACCCGCCGGCCAGAGACTGCCGCCGCCCTATTGCCTCCCCCATCCCTGGTTTTAGAATTACCTGGGCCCGTGGTCCGCGCTACTTCTGGCTCCCGCGACGTCCTGTGCACTGCGCAGCGCAATGACAAGCGACGTCCTCAACGCACAGTGACGGCTCATGACGCCGCGGGAGCCAGAAGTAGCGCGGACCTCGGGAACAGGTAATTATAAAACCGGGGATGGGGGAGGCAATGGGGCAGCGGTGGTGGTTGTACTAGGGAGGACAGGCAGGGGGAGAGAAGCGGGCGGCGGCGGTCTCTGGCCCCGCAAAAGCAGCTGCAGTTCATTGATTTAAAGCGCCCGCTTTAAATCATTGATCTGCAGCGGCTTCTGTGGGGGGGGGGGGGGGGGGCGATAACTTATACCGGAATATCTGTATAAGTTATCGGCCTGAAAGGTCACAGATTGTCGTATCGGTATCTGCCCTAAAAAATCTCTGCTAAATATTTTTTTACCCAAATACGCTTGTTAAAATGAGGGTGCGTGTAAATGTGTGCTGTACCCCAATTAACTTTCTGGCCCCGCAGAAGCTGCCGCCGCCTGATTCCCATGTCCCTCCCCATCCCCGAATATCATATTTACCTGTCCTGGTGGAGCAGTCCTGCAGGCTCCGGCGGGGTCCCGCACTATCGCTGTGCACTGCGCACTGACAAGTGACGTCACGTTGAGGACGTCACTCAGCGCAGGACCCCGGCAGAGCCTAAATATGAAAGCCAGGAAAGGGGAGGGACATGGGAATTGACCTGAGGCGGGACTCTGACCCCGCAGAAGCCGCGGCAGATACATGATTTAAAGTGCCCGCTTTAAATCATTAAACCACAGCGGCTTCTGTGGGGGCCAGAAAGAGTAAATAAACTGGTTACAGAAAGTTAAAGTTTTGTACTGCTATTTAAAATCTTAATCCTTCCAGTACTTATCAGCTGCTGTATACTACAGAGGAAGTTCTTTTCGTTTTAAATTTCCTTTCTGTCTGACCACAGTGCTCTCTGCTGACACCTCTGTCCTTGTCAGGAACTGTCCAGAGTAGGAGAAAATCCCCATAGCAATCCTATCCTATTCTCGACAGTTCCTGACCTGAACAGAGGTGTCAGCAGAGAGCACTATGGTCAGACAGAAAAGAAAGTTTAAAAGAAAAGAACTTCCTGTGTAGCATAGAGCAGCTAAGTACTGGAAGGATTTAGATTTTTAAATGGAAGTAATTTACAAATCTGTTTTTAACTCTCTGGAGCCAGTTGATTTAAAACAAAAATAAAATAAATGTTTTCCAGCTGAGTACCCCTTTAAACTTAAAATTTTATTTAAAAAAAATGTATGTTATACGCTGATAAATACGGTACCCTGTAACACCTACAAAAGGAGCAAACTTTAACGTAACTGGTCCCAGAGGCACAACTCACAACTGTCGGACACTTACGGTACATCCTCTGGCTATCTATTACGGCACTGCAAACTCCGTACTAAAACATAACGTTAGAGACATCTAAAATTAGATAAGACCTAAAAAGTCCTCAAATTGGCTAAATTATGGCAAAAAAGCATAGATTAGACTCACTAATTGTACAAAAAAATTGGTGTTCATCAGGGCACATAAAACGGTTTAAACAGTTTCATATACCACAAATAAAGCAAGGAGGCTAAAATGGAAAAAGATAACACGGCATAATATCACAGCACGTTTCTTTACCAATCGTTAGTGGAGTTCATCAGGGCACGTAAAACAGTTTCACATAACCCACATATAGCAAGGCAGCTATCATGGTATAAGAGCCCGACATGTTTCCTCCTGATCGATCTTGGTGTTCATCAGGGGACATTCAACAGGGACATAAACCACACACAAAGGAAAGAAGATAACATGGCATAATATCACAACGCATTTCCCCCCCGAATCCATGGTGGTATTCATCAGGGAACATAAAACAAGCTCATATACTCTGATATGGTTTGGTTGTAGGAACTAGAGATGAGCGAACTTACAGTATATTCAATTCGTCACGAACTTCTCGGCTCGGCAGTTGATGACTTATCCCGCATAAATTGGTTCAGCTTTCCGGTGCTCCGGTGGGCTGGAAAAAGTGGATACAGTCCTAGGAAAGAGTCTCCTAGGACTGTATCCACCTTTTCCAGCCCACCGGAGCACCGGAAAGCTGAACTAATTTATGCAGGAAAAGCCATCAACTGCCGAGCCGAGAAGTTCGTGACGAATCGAATTTACTGTAAGTTCGCTCATCTCTAGTAGGAACCTCTGGATGTGCCATAAATATTTGAGATGGCGACACCCAATAAGACCATGTTTCTGCAGTAGAATATCCGCAAAATTCTGTTGCACCAAAGGTTGCTAAACAGAATTTCGGAATTTCAGCGGAATTTGTGTTCTCTAAACACAGAATTCTGCCAAAATTCACACCCATTGAGTTCAGTGGGAATCTGGCTGCAATTCTGCAAAATTAAAATAATTTTTTTTTTATTTTGAGGAACTTCTTTGGTGGAAATTCCGCTGTGTGACCAGGACAGCGGAATCCCATTAAGCGTCATAGACTTTCAATATCGGCAGAATTTCCGGCATAATTCTAACGCAGAATTCCGCATGGAAATATCGCTGTCTGAACTTGGCCTAAGTGTCCAATTAAAGTTTGCGTTATATTTTGTTCCTATTCTTTATATTCTGTTCATGAACCAGGGAGCTCAGGATGGGCATGACCTAAATCGCGCAGTAAAGGGAACGGATCAATCTTAGTCAGCAGGGCCGGCGCGGCGGTTCCTGTAATTAAAGGGGTTATCCAGGGAAAAACTTTTTTTTTAATATATATATATATATATATATATATATATATATATATATAAAATATCTCTCAACTGGCTCCAGAAAGTTAAACAGATTTGTAAATTACTTCTATTAAAAAAATCTTAATCCTTTCAGTACTTATGAGCTTCTGAAGTTAGGGTTGTTCTTTTCTGTCTAAGTGCTCTCTGATGACACGTGTCTCGGGAACCGCCCAGTTTAGAAGAGGTTTGCTAGAGATGAGCGAACTTACAGTAAATTCGATTCGTCACGAACTTCTCGGCTCGGCAGTTGATGACTTTTTCTGCGTAAATTAGTTCAGCTTTCCGGTGCTCCTGTGGGCTGGAAAAGGTGGATACAGTCCTAGGAGACTCTTTCCTAGGACTGTATCCACCTTTTCCAGCCCACCAGAGCACCTGAAGGCTGAACTAATTTATGCAGGAAAAGTCATCAACTGCCGAGCCGAGAAGTTCGTGACGAATCGAATTTACTGTAAGTTCGCTCATCTCTAAGGTTTGCTATGGGGATTTGCTTCTAAACTGGGCGGTTCCCGAGACACGTGTCATCAGAGAGCACTTAGACAGAAAAGAACAACCTTAACTTCAGAAGCTCATAAGTACTGAAAGAATTAAGATTTTTTAATAGAAGTAATTTACAAATCTGTTTTAACTTTCTGGAGCCAGTTGATATATATAAAAAAAAAAGTTTTTTCCTGGAATACCCCTTTAATATTCTGAGTCATTTTTCCCCGTATTGAGCCTACACAAAGAGCCGGGAGAACACCTGGTGCCATTCACGTCGCCGGAACAAAGGATCTTACTGACGGAGCGGAGTACAAGGGCCAGGGGAAATCTTTCAAGGAATGTGGACCTGCTGTGCATTTTTTGTAGACTGACCCCCCTCACCCCCCTCCTCCTCCCTATTCAGATGTCTCCATTGGTTTCCAGAGGAGAGCTAGTAGTATCCCAATCAGGGTGCCTCCAGCTGTTGCAAAACTACAACTCCCAGCATGCCCGGACAGCCTACGGCTGTCCGGGCATGCTGGGAGTTTAGTTTTGCAACAGCTGGAGGCACCCTGGTTGGGAAAAAAAACTACCATAACTAGCATGGCATATGCCAATGGTCAATGGGGCTGCATATACATAGTACATATAGCCTTATATGTAGGGATAGGTCTTTTATATTGTCACAGTGGACACTGTTTGGTAAAGCTGGTTGCGTAATTCATTTTGTTGGAAGGGCTGATTTCTGTATTAACCCCTTAAGGACTCAGCCCATTTTGGCCTTAAGGACTCAGACAATTAAATTTTTACGTTTTCGTTTTTTCCTCCTCGTCTTCTAAAAATCATAACTCTTTTATATTTTCATCCACAGACTAGTATGAGGGCTTGTTTTTTGCGCGACCAGTTGTCCTTTGTAATGACATCACTCATTATATCATAAAACGTATGGCGCAACCAAAAAACACTATTTTTGTGGGGAAATTAAAAAGAAAAACGCAATTTTGCAAATTTTGGAAGGTTTTGTTTTCACGCCGTACAATTTACGGTAAAAATTACGCGTGTTCTTTATTCTGAGGGTCAATACGATTAAAATGATACCCATTATTATATACTTTTCTATTATTATTGTGCTTAAAAAAAAAAATCACAAACTTTTTAACCAAATTAGTACGTTTATAATCCCTTTATTTTGATGACCTATAACTTTTTCATTTTTCCGTATAAGCGGCGGTATGAGGGCTCATTTTTTTGCGTCATGATCTGTACTTTTTTTTGAAACCACATTTGCATATAAAAAACTTTTAATAAATTTTTTGATTTTTTTTTTTATAAAATGTATAAAAAAAGTAGCAATTTTGGACTTTTTTTTTTTATTTTACGTTCACGCCGTTCACCGTACGGGATCATTAACGTTTTATTTTAATAGTTCGGACATTTACGCATGCGGCGATACCAAATATGTCTATTAAATTTATTTTTTACGCTTTTTGGGGGTAAAATAGGAAAAAAACGGACGTTTTACTTTTTTATTGGGGGGGGAGGGGATTTTTTTTATATATTTTTTTTTTTTACTTTTAATTTTACATTTAAAAAAAAAAAAAATTTCTACACTTGAATAGTCCCCATAGGGGACTATTCATAGCAATACCATGATTGCTAATACTGATCTGTTCTATGTATAGGACATAGAACAGATCAGTATTATCGGTCATCTTCTGCTCTGGTCTTTTCGATCTCAGACCAGAGCAGGAGACGCCGGGAGCCGGAAGGAGGAAGGTGAGGGGACCTCCGTGCGGCGATCTGAATGATCGGATCCCCGCAGCAGCGCTCAGATCATTCATTGAAATCGCGCACTGCTGCAGATGCCGGGATCTGTATTGATCCCGGCATCTGAGTGGTTAATGGCGGACGCCCGCGAGATCGCGGGCGTCGGCCATTTCCGGCGGGGTCCCTGGGTGCGATCAGCAGCCGGGATCAGCCGCGCATGACCCGGGCATCGCTCCGATGCCCGCGGTTATGTACAGGACATAAATGTACGTCCTGGTGCGTTAAGTACCACTGCACCAGGACGTACATTTACGTCCTGCGTCCTTAAAGGGTTAAAGGGGTACTCTGTGATCCTATTTTGTTAAAACGGGCCTTTGGCGATAACAGGCTGTCCCCCCTAGAGATCAATTACCCCACAGTGCCTCTGCAGGAAATATTAAAGGAGTACTTTTATTTTTGCTTATTTTGTATAGCATAGCCTATTGGAGAATAATGTAGAGGTTCTTGTGTATACCTTGTGCATACCTGTTTTAACTGATGTGGCAGGCATGGAGATTGCAGCAATAAGAATTGCACCGCCATCACTGAAATGATTTCCCAATGCTGTCTTCATTTCCCATTAATCCTCTGCCTTTGCAGTGAGAGTGTGTGGAGTCAGATCACTGCACCTGGTTTTACAATTAGGCTGCTGGGGGCTGGAGATCGCCCATTTAAACCGATTAGACTCATAAGTGGATTTTAACCATCCTAAAAAGCTATTTCGGAGAGCATAAATGGGTTTTCTCAAGCTGTGTATGTTTCCTATAAATACCCTGGCTTTTATAGAGGGTGTGGAGTCTCATCACTGCACCTGGTCATTTCATTTCCTGGCCTAGACTGCAGCAGCTTAGACTCATGAGTGGGTGTGGGGTCAGTTAAAATTTTTGGATGCATTTTCTTATTTAGGCCATGTTTGCATGGCAAAATATCCACAATTCCCCGTAAATTACGTTCAGCAAAGGTTGCGGAATTCTGTGTTCTCAAAATACAGAATTCCGCTGATGTTCAAAGCCTCACGGACTTCAAGGGGATTCCGCTGCGTAATTTCGCAAGATTCAAGACAGTTTTTTTTTTTTAATTTTGCGAAATGCGGAATTCAGCAAGAAAATTCCACAATGTTAATATGACCTTTAAAGGGGTACTCCCGCTGCTCCACATTTGGAACAAAATGTTCCGAATGCTTATTGCTGGCACTGGGAGCTCGTGACATCATAGCCCCACCCCCCATGTCATTAGGGGGCGGGGCTATGACATCACGAGCTGTCGGCTCTAAGCATTCGGAACATTTTGTTCCAAACGCTGAGCAGCGGAGTACCCCCTTTTTTTTTTTTTACAGAAATGTGCCGTGTTCACATGTTCCATTTTTATCAATTTTTTTTTATTTTTTTTGGCAGCCTTTTTTACAGCTTTTTTTATAATGTTTAGATTTTTAAAAATTTTTGTTAAAATTATGCATTTTTATTTCAATTTGTACAATCACAGTAATATCTAGTACCGTTTTACTGCAATTTCGGGATTTTATTTTTTTTTTAAATAAAAGACGCACCTCTGACGGTGACTTATCCTCCTCCTCCAGAACAAAGAGACTAGAATGGCCGATCCTTATTCCCACTGATGTTTGTCGTTGTGACCCCCCCATACACATTAGATGGGTCCCTGATCCTGACAAAATTGGCGTCTAAAACCAACATCCCCAAGTGATCTTTACTTTTCAGTAAATCATCTGAAACAAAGAAAAAGACTCAAATTATCAGATGTGGTCCCTATCAGATGGACAGTGCTGACCGGTAACCCAGAGCTGCGCTATGACAGGGAGTGGTTCGCTCTGCCGCCCCTCGTGTTTGACAAAAAATTTTCACCAGTTTTTTAGTTTCATTTTTTCACCATTTTGCCAGAACTGTTCTCGGCCGAGGATTCCTCTGTGTTCAGTTTTCATAGTGCTGGAAAAGCAATGATTAAGGTAATAAGGGGGGGGGGGGGGCACAGAGCAGCTGCTGCGATTGTCCATTTACAGCCCTTATTTTCTGTCACCGACGTGAACCGGAATATGTCTCACAAATGTAGTTCAACTTCCTAAAGCAACTTATTCATTGTCTGAGTGAAATGTCTTTATAACACCTGGACAGGCACTGGCTCCAAAACGTCATTATCGCCTCATCCATGGACTGTGAACGTTATACTGCATGCAACTTCCTATGTGCAAGTATATTACTGCTATAATTCTGCCCCCTATGTACAAGTATATATCAACTATAATAATACTGCCCCCTATATACAAGAATATAACTGCTATAATACTGCCCCCTATGTACAAGAATATAATTACTATAATACTGTTCCTATATACAAGAATATAACTACTATAATACTGCCCCCTATGTACAAGAATATAACTACTATAATACTGCTCCTATATACAGAATATAACTACTATAATACTGCTCCTATATACAAGAATATAACTGCTATAATACTGCCTCTATGTAAAAGAATATAACTGCTATAATACTGCCTCCTATATACAAGAATATAACTACTATAATACTGCTCCTATATACAAGAATATAACTACTATAATACTGCTCCTATATACAAGAATATAACTACTATAATACTGCTCCTATATACAAGAATATATCTGCTATAATACTGTCTCCTATATACAAGAATATAACTACTATAATACTGCATCCTATATACAAGAATATAATTACTATAATACTGCTCCTATATACAAGAATATAACTACTATAATACTGCTCCTATATACAAGAATATATCTACTATAATACTGTCTCCTATATACAAGAATATAACTACTATAATACTGCTCCTATATACAAGAATATAACTACTATAATACTGCTCCTATATACAAGACTATAACTACTATAATACTGCTCCTATATACAAGAATATAACTACTATAATACTGCTCCTATATACAAGAATATAACTACTATAATACTGCTCCTATATACAAGAATATAACTACTATAAAACTGCTCCTATATACAAGAATCTAACTCCTATAATACTGCTCCTATATACAAGAATATAACTACTATAATACTGCATCCTATATACAAGAATATAACTACTATAATACTGCTCCTATACACAAGAATCTAACTCCTATAATACTGCTCCTATATACAAGAATATAACTACTATAATACTGCTCCTATATACAAGAATATAACTACTATAATACTGCTCCTATATACAAGAATATATCTACTATAATACTGTCTCCTATATACAAGAATATAACTACTATAATACTGCATCCTATATACAACAATATAACTACTATTATACTGCTCCTATATACAAGAATAGAACTACTATAATACTGCTCCTATATACAAGAATAGAACTACTATAATACTGCTCCTATATACAAGAATAGAACTACTATAATACTGCTCCTATATACAACAATAGAACTAATATAATACTGCTCCTATATACAAGAATATAACTACTATAATACTGCTCCTATATACAAGAATAGAACTACTATAATACTGCTTCTATATACAAGAATATAAGTACTATAATACTGCTCCTATATACAAGAATATATCTACTATAATACTGCCTCCTATATACAAGAATATAACTACTATAAAACTGCCTCCTATATACAAGAATATAACTACTATAATACTGCTCCTATATACAAGAATATAACTACTATAATACTGCACCTATAAACAAGAATATAATTACTATAATACTGCTCCTATATACAAGAATATAACTACTATAATACTGCTCCTATATACAAGAATATAACTACTATAATACTGCCTCCTATATACAAGGATATAACTACTATAATACTGCTCCTATATACAAGAATATAACTACTATAATACTGCTCCTATATATAAGAATATAACTACTATAATACTTCTCCTATATACAAGAATATAACTACTATAATACTGCTCCTATATACAAGAATATAACTACTATAATACTGCTCCTATATACAAGAATATAAGTACTATAATACTGCTCCTATATACAAGAATATAAGTACTATAATACTGCTCCTATATACAAGAATATAACTACTATAATACTGCTCCTATATACAAGAATATAACTACTATAATACTGCCTCCTATGTACAAGAATATAACTACTATAATACTGCCTCCTATGTACAAGAATATAACTACTATAATACTGCTCCTATGTACAAGAATATAACTACTATAATACTGCTCCTATATACAAGAATATAACTCCTATAATACTGCTCCTATATACAAGAATATAACTACTATAATACTGCTCCTATATACAAGAATATAACTACTATAATACTGCTCCTATATACAAGAATATAACTACTATAATACTGCCTCCTATATACAAGAATATAACTACTATAATACTGCCTCCTATATACAAGAATATAACTACTATAATACTGCTCCTATATACAAGAATATAACTACTATAATACTGCCCCTATATACAAGAATATAACTCCTATAATACTGCTCCTATATACAAGAATATAACTACTATAATACTGCCCCTATATACAAGAATATAACTACTATAATACTGCTCCTATGTACAAGAATATAACTACTATAATACTGCTCCTATATACAAGAATATAACTACTATAATACTGCCTCCTATATACAAGAATAGAACTACTATAATACTGCTCCTATATACAAGAATATAACTACTATAATACTGCCTCCTATATACAAGAATAGAACTACTATAATACTGCCTCCTATATACAAGAATAGAACTACTATAATACTGCTCCTATATACAAGAATATAACTACTATAATACTGCCCCCTATATACAAGAATATAACTACTATAATACTGCTCCTATATACAAGAATATAACTACTATAATACTGGTCCTATATACAAGAATATAACTACTATAATACTGCTCCTATATACAAGAATATATCTACTATAATACTGCTCCTATATACAAGAATATAACTACTATAATACTGCTCCTATATACAAGAATATATCTACTATAATACTGCTCCTATATACAAGAATATAACTACTATAATACTGCTTCCTATATACAAGAATATAACTACTATAATACTGCTCCTATATACAAGAATATAACTACTATAATACTGCTACTATATACAAGAATATAACTACTATAATACTGCTCCTATATACAAGAATATAACTACTATAATACTGCCTCCTTTGTATGAAGATTGAAGTACTATTATATTGTTCTGTATGGCCATATCCACTATATAACCCTGATGAGTATATTGCTTTATATATAACACATGGCGGCTGCAGGCTTGTTCGTGGCCCTGGCGGACTCTCTCTAGTATCGGTTCATGTTTCTTGTCTTTAGTTACTCGGCCCAGAAGGTGCAGACCTGACCTGTCTCGGGCCTCTCTCTAATTATAATCTGTACTCTGATATTTTTGTCTCTACAGTCTAAATATAAGGGTGCGCTCTCGCTTTCTCAGTGTATTTATAGTATTGGCGGCTGTGAGAGCCAGGACATGTATGTTTGTGCACTATTTTAGAGCACGTGTTAATGGGGCTGTATCGGTCTCCTGCATCCCAAATGTGTGGTGCGCGCCTTACATCATCATCCCGGGGGTCTTAAAGGAACACTACAGGCACAACTGATCCACTGTGTTACTGAAAACGCAGGACAGGGACTCTCTTCAGTGACTTAGGGTGCCCCCCTGACACCCTGCACTAGACATAACAAAAGTCCTTCTTGGAGATTAAAGGGGTACTCTCCCCTAGACATCCTATCCCCTATCCAAAGGATCTCTCTACTGCACTCTGCGTTCGTTTAGAGCGTTGGGTACAGCACCAGAGGCTCGGGACGTCATGGCCACGCCCCCTCAATGCAAGTCTATGGGAGGGGGCGTGACGGACATCACGCCCCCTCCTATAGACTTGCATTGAGGGGGTGTGGCAGTGATGTCACGAGCCTCCGCCTTGCTTCGCCAGTCATCCGGTACGGGGCGAAGTTCGCTTCGTGCATCAGATGTCTGGGGTGCCGCAGCCGAGATCACAGGGGTCCCCAGCAGCGGGACCCCCCACGATCAGACATCTTATCCCCTATCCTTTGGATAGGGGATAAGATGTCTAGGGGCGGAGTACCCCTTTATGGTTGTAGGTTTCTTGTACTTGACATTGTGCCCAGTAGCCGTAGTCAGAGGGAGGTAAAGTTGTAGTGTATATGTGTGTGTGTGTATATATATATATATATATATATATATATATATATCAGCCCGTATTATCTACACAGCGGTGTGAATCAGGAGTAGGTATGTGGTGCAACCTGCTGCGGTGGAATTTTGTAGGGTGTGTGTATATTCTGTACTTAAGTGTCCTCTGGCAAGTCTGAGAATGAAGTGGTCTACCTCCGGCTATGGAAGTAATGTGATACCGAGCCACTGCCGTATAGTGCCGCACGTGAGATCCTCCTCCATTCAGCTGTACGGTGCGGACTCACTGTGCAGAACTCTGTCCATGCTGTGATGTAAATCCACTCTCTGCACCTTGATTTCTGACTGGGATCGTTCTAATAGACAGTAGCCAATCAGAACAAGCCAAGCTGCAGTGTAAAACAACGATAAGGGAAGAAGAATGGCCGTAGAAGTGACCTTGGATGCCTGCCATATATCTATAGGACCAGTAGTAGTGACCTTGGATGCCTGCCATATATCTATAGGACCAGTAGTAGTGACCTAGGATACCTGCCATATATCTATAGGACCAGTAGAAGTCACCTAGGATGCCTGCCATATATCTATAGGACCAGTAGAAGTGACCTAGGATGCCTGCCATATATCTATAGTACCAGTAGTAGTGACCTAGGATGCCTGCCATATATCTATAGGACCAGTAGTAGTGACCTAGGATGTCTGCCATATATCTATAGGACCAGTAGTAGTGACCTAGGATACCTGCCATATATCTATAGGACCAGTAGAAGTCACCTAGGATGCCTGCCATACATCTATAGGACCAGTAGTAGTGACCTAGGATGCCTGCCATATATCTATAGTACCAGTAGTAGTGACCTAGGATGCCTGCCATATATCTATAGGACCAGTAGTAGTGACCTAGGATACCTGCCATATATCTATAGGACCAGTAGAAGTGACCTAGGATGTCTGCCATATATCTATAGGTCCAGTAGAAGTGACCTAGGATGCCTGCCATATATCTATAGGACCAGTAGACGTGATCTAGGATGCCTGCCATATATCTATAGGACCAGTAGAAGTGACCTAGGATGCCTGCCATATATCTATAGGACCAGTAGAAGTGACCTAGGATACCTGCCATATATCTATAGGACCAGTAGTAGTGGTCTAGGATGCCTGCCATATATCTATAGGTCCAGTAGTAGTGATCTAGGATGCCTGCCATATATCTATAGGACCAGTAGAAGTGATCTAGGATGTCCGCCATATATCTATAGGACCAGTAGTAGTGACCTAGGATGCCTGCCATATATCTATAGGACCAGTAGAAGTGACCTAGGATGCCTGCCATATATCTATAGGACCAGTAGTAGTGACCTAGGATGCCTGCCATATATCTATAGGACCAGTAGTAGTGACCTAGGATGCCTGCCATATATCTATAGGACCAGTAGAAGTGACCTAGGATGCCTGCCATATATCTATAGGACCAGTAGAAGTGACCTAGGATGCCTGCCATATATCTATAGGACCAGTAGAAGTGACCTAGGATGCCTGCCATATATCTATAGGACCAGTAGACGTGATCTAGGATGCCTGCCATATATCTATAGGACCAGTAGACGTGATCTAGGATGCCTGCCATATATCTATAGGACCAGTAGAAGTGACCTAGGATGCCTGCCATATATCTATAGGACCAGTAGACGTGATCTAGGATGCCTGCCATATATCTATAGGACCAGTAGTAGTGACCTAGGATGCCTGCCATATATCTATAGGACCAGTAGTAGTGACCTAGGATGCCTACCATATATCTATAGGACCAGTAGTAGTGACCTAGGATGCCTGCCATATATCTATAGGACCAGTAGAAGTGACCTAGGATGCCTGCCATATATCTATAGGACCAGTAGACGTGATCTAGGATGCCTGCCATATATCTATAGGTCCAGTAGTAGTGACCTAGGATGCCTGCCATATATCTATAGGACCAGTAGTAGTGACCTAGGATGCCTGCCATATATCTATAGGACCAGTAGAAGTGACCTAGGATGTCTGCCATATATCTATAGGACCAGTAGAAGTGACCTAGGATGTCTGCCATATATCTATAGGACCAGTAGAAGTGACCTAGGATACCTGCCATATATATGTAGGACCAGTAGTAGTGACCTAGGATGCCTGCCATATATCTATAGGACCAGTAGTAGTGACCTAGGATGACTGCCATATATCTATAGGACCAGTAGTAGTGACCTAGGATGCCTGCCATATATCTATAGGACCAGTAGTAGTGACCTAGGATACCTGCCATATATCTATAGGTCCAGTAGTAGTGACCTAGGATGCCTGCCATATATCTATAGGTCCAGTAGTAGTGACCTAGGATGCCTGCCATATATCTATAGGACCAGTAGTAGTGACCTAGGATGTCTGCCATATATCTATAGGACCAGTAGAAGTTACTTAGGATGCCTGCCATATATCTATAGGACCAGTAGTAGTGACCTAGGATGCCTGCCATATATCTATAGGACCAGTAGAAGTGACCTAGGATACCTGCCATATATATGTAGGACCAGTAGTAGTGACCTAGGATGCCTGCCATATATCTATAGGACCAGTAGTAGTGACCTAGGATGCCTGCCATATATCTATAGGACCAGTAGTAGTGACCTAGGATACCTGCCATATATCTATAGGTCCAGTAGTAGTGACCTAGGATGCCTGCCATATATCTATAGGACCAGTAGATGTGACCTAGGATGCCTGCCATATATCTATAGGACCAGTAGATGTGACCTAGGATACCTGCCATATATCTATAGGACCAGTAGAAGTTACTTAGGATGTCTGCCATATATCTATAGGACCAGTAGTAGTGATCTAGGGTGCCTGCCATATATCTATAGGACCAGTAGTAGTGACCTAGGGTGCCTGCCATATATCTATAGGACCAGTAGAAGTTACTTAGGATGTCTGCCATATATCTATAGGACCAGTAGTAGTGATCTAGGGTGCCTGCCGTATATCTATAGGACCAGTAGAAGTGACCTAGGATGCCTGCCATACATCTATAGGACCAGTAGTAGTGACCTAGGATGCCTGCCATATATCTATAGGACCAGTAGATGTGACCTAGGATGCCTGCCATATATCTATAGGACCAGTAGTAGTGACCTAGGATGCCTGCCATACATCTATAGGACCAGTAGTAGTGACCTAGGATGCCTGCCATATATCTATAGGACCAGTAGTAGTGACCTTGGATGCCTGCCATATATCTATAGGACCAGTAGTAGTGACCTAGGATGCCTGCCATACATCTATAGGACCAGTAGTAGTGACCTAGGATGCCTGCCATATATCTATAGGACCAGTAGACGTGATCTAGGATGCCTGCCATATATCTATAGGACCAGTAGTAGTGACCTAGGATGCCTGCCATATATCTATAGGACCAGTAGTAGTGACCTAGGATGCCTGCCATATATCTATAGGACCAGTAGAAGTGATCTAGGATGCCTGCCATATATCTATAGGACCAGTAGTAGTGACCTAGGATGCCTGCCATATATCTATAGGACCAGTAGACGTGACCTAGGATGCCTGCCATATATCTATAGGACCAGTAGAAGTGATCTAGGATGCCTGCCATATAGCTATAGGACCAGTAGAAGTGACCTAGGATACCTGCCATATATCTATAGGACCAGTAGTAGTGACCTAGGATGCCTGCCATATATCTATAGGACCAGTAGTAGTGACCTAGGATGCCTGCCATACATCTATAGGACCAGTAGTAGTGACCTAGGATGCCTGCCATATATCTATAGGACCAGTAGACGTGACCTAGGATGTCTGCCATATATCTATAGGACCAGTAGAAGTGATCTAGGATACCTGCCATATATCTATAGGACCAGTAGAAGTGACCTAGGATGTCTGCCATATATCTATAGGACCAGTAGTAGTGACCTAGGATGCCTGCCATATATCTATAGGACCAGTAGTAGTGACCTAGGATGCCTGCCATATATCTATAGGACCAGTAGAAGTGATCTAGGATGCCTGCCATATATCTATAGGACCAGTAGTAGTGACCTAGGATGCCTGCCATATATCTATAGGACCAGTAGACGTGACCTAGGATGCCTGCCATATATCTATAGGACCAGTAGAAGTGATCTAGGATGCCTGCCATATAGCTATAGGACCAGTAGAAGTGACCTAGGATACCTGCCATATATCTAAAGCACCAGTAGAAGTGATCTAGGATGCCTGCCATATATCTATAGGACCAGTAGTAGTGACCTAGGATGCCTGCCATATATCTATAGGACCAGTAGACGTGACCTAGGATGCCTGCCATATATCTATAGGACCAGTAGAAGTGATCTAGGATGCCTGCCATATAGCTATAGGACCAGTAGACGTGACCTAGGATACCTGCCATATATCTATAGGACCAGTAGAAGTGACCTAGGATGCCTGCCATATATCTATAGGTCCAGTAGTAGTGATCTAGGATGTCTGCCATATATCTATAGGACCAGTAGAAGTGACCTAGGATGCCTGCCATATATCTATAGGACCAGTAGTAGTGACCTAGGATGCCTGCCATATATCTATAGGACCAGTATACGTGATCTAGGATGCCTGCCATATATCTATAGGACCAGTAGACGTGATCTAGGATGCCTGCCATATATCTATAGGACCAGTAGACGTGATCTAGGATGCCTGCCATATATCTATAGGACCAGTAGTAGTGACCTAGGATGTCTGCCATATATCTATAGGACCAGTAGTAGTGACCAAGGATGTCTGCCATATATCTATAGGACCAGTAGAAGTTACTTAGGATGCCTGCCATATATCTATAGGACCAGTAGTAGTGACCTAGGATGCCTGCCATATATCTATAGGACCAGTAGTAGTGACCTAGGATGCCTGCCATATATCTATAGGTCCAGTAGTAGTGATCTAGGGTGCCTGCCATATATCTATAGGACCAGTAGTAGTGACCTAGGATGCCTGCCATATATCTATAGGACCAGTAGTAGTGACCTAGGATGCCTGCCATATATCTATAGGACCAGTAGTAGTGACCTAGGATGCCTGCCATATATCTATAGGACCAGTAGTAGTGACCTAGGATGCCTGCCATATATCTATAGGACCAGTAGAAGTGATCTAGGATACCTGCCATATATCTATAGGACCAGTAGTAGTGACCTAGGATGCCTGCCATATATCTATAGGACCAGTAGTAGTGACCTAGGGTGCCTGCCATATATCTATAGGACCAGTAGAAGTGATCTAGGATGCCTGCCATATATCTGTAGGACCAGTAGTAGTGACCTAGGATGTCTGCCATATATCTATAGGACCAGTAGAAGTGATCTAGGATGTCTGCCATATATCTATAGGACCAGTAGTAGTGATCTAGGATGCCTGCCATATATCTTTAGTACCAGTAGTAGTGACCTAGGATGTCTGCCATATATCTATAGGACCAGTAGAAGTGATCTAGGATACCTGCCATATATCTATAGGACCAGTAGAAGTGACCTAGGATGCCTGCCATATATCTATAGGACCAGTAGTAGTGACCTAGGATGCCTGCCATATATCTTTAGTACCAGTAGTAGTGACCTAGGATGTCTGCCATATATCTATAGGACCAGTAGAAGTGATCTAGGATACCTGCCATATATCTATAGGACCAGTAGAAGTGACCTAGGATGTCTGCCATATATCTATAGGACCAGTAGAAGTGACCTAGGATGCCTGCCATATATCTATAGGACCAGTAGAAGGGACCTAGGATGCCTGCCATATATCTATAGGACCAGTAGAAGGGACCTAGGATACCTGCCATATATCTATAGGACCAGTAGAAGTGATCTAGGATGTCTGCCATATATCTATAGGACCAGTAGACGTGATCTAGGATGTCTGCCATATATCTATAGGTCCAGTAGTAGTGATCTAGGATGCCTGCCATATATCTATAGGACCAGTAGTAGTGACCTAGGATACCTGCCATATATCTATAGGACCAGTAGTAGTGACCTAGGATGCCTGCCATATATCTATAGGACCAGTAGTAGTGACCTAGGATACCTGCCATATATCTATAGGACCAGTAGTAGTGACCTAGGATACCTGCCATATATCTATAGGACCAGTAGTAGTGACCTAGGATGCCTGCCATATATCTATAGGACCAGTAGAAGTGATCTAGGATGCCTGCCATATATCTATAGGACCAGTAGTAGTGACCTAGGATGCCTGCCATATATCTATAGGACCAGTAGAAGTGACCTAGGATGCCTGTCATATATCTATAGGACCAGTAGTAGTGACCTAGGATGCCTGCCATATATCTATAGGACCAGTAGACGTGATCTAGGATGTCTGCCATATATCTATAGGTCCAGTAGTAGTGATCTAGGATGCCTGCCATATATCTATAGGACCAGTAGAAGTGATCTAGGATGTCTGCCATATATCTATAGGTCCAGTAGTAGTGACCTAGGATACCTGCCATATATCTATAGGACCAGTAGAAGTTACTGAGGATGCCTGCCATATATCTATAGGACCAGTAGTAGTGGTCTAGGATGCCTGCCATATATCTATAGGACCAGTAGTAGTGACCTAGGATGCCTGCCATATATCTATAGGACCAGTAGTAGTGACCTAGGATGTCTGCCATATATCTATAGGACCAGTAGTAGTGACCTAGGATGCCTGCCATATATCTATAGGACCAGTAGTAGTGACCTAGGATGCCTGCCATATATCTATAGGACCAGTAGTAGTGACCTAGGATGCCTGCCATATATCTATAGGACCAGTAGAAGTGATCTAGGATGCCTGCCATATATCTATAGGACCAGTAGTAGTGACCTAGGATGCCTGCCATATATCTATAGGACCAGTAGTAGTGACCTAGGATGCCTGCCATATATCTATAGGACCAGTAGTAGTGACCTAGGATGCCTGCCATATATCTATAGGACCAGTAGACGTGACCTAGGATGCCTGCCATATATCTATAGGACCAGTAGAAGTGATCTAGGATGCCTGCCATATATCTATAGGACCAGTAGACGTGACCTAGGATGCCTGCCATATATCTAAAGCACCAGTAGTAGTGATCTAGGATACCTGCCATATATCTATAGGACCAGTAGTAGTGACCTAGGATGCCTGCCATATATCTATAGGACCAGCAGTAGTGACCTAGGATGCCTGCCATATATCTATAGGACCAGTAGTAGTGACCTAGGATGCCTGCCATATATCTATAGGACCAGTAGTAGTGACCTAGGATGCCTGCCATATATCTATAGGACCAGTAGACGTGATCTAGGATGCCTGCCATATATCTATAGGACCAGTAGTAGTGACCTAGGATGTCTGCCATATATCTATAGGACCAGTAGTAGTGACCTAGGATGTCTGCCATATATCTATAGGACCAGTAGAAGTCACCTAGGATGCCTGCCATATATCTATAGGACCAGTAGAAGTCACCTAGGATGCCTGCCATATATCTATAGGACCAGTAGTAGTGACCTAGGATGCCTGCCATATATCTATAGGACCAGTAGTAGTGACCTAGGGGTGCCTGCCATATATCTATAGGACCAGTAGTAGTGACCTAGGGTGCCTGCCATATATCTATAGGACCAGTAGTAGTGACCTAGGATGCCTGCCATATATCTATAGGACCAGTAGAAGTGATCTAGGATGCCTGCCATATATCTATAGGACCAGTAGTAGTGACCTAGGATGCCTGCCATATATCTATAGGACCAGTAGTAGTGACCTAGGATGCCTGCCATATATCTATAGGACCAGTAGACGTGACCTAGGATGCCTGCCATATTTCTATAGGACCAGTAGAAGTGATCTAG
This sequence comes from Hyla sarda, assembly GCF_029499605.1. NCBI lineage: Eukaryota > Metazoa > Chordata > Amphibia > Anura > Hylidae > Hyla > Hyla sarda. Next base: position 17,063,223 of record NC_079191.1, read on the forward strand.
GATGCCTGCCATATATCTATAGGACCAGTAGTAGTGACCTAGGATGCCTGCCATATATCTATAGGACCAGTAGAAGTGGCCTAGGATGCCTGCCATATATCTATAGGACCAGTAGTAGTGACCTAGGATGCCTGCCATATATCTATAGGACCAGTAGAAGTGACCTAGGATGTCCGCCATATATCTATAGGACCAGTAGTAGTGACCTAGGATGCCTGCCATATATCTATAGGACCAGTAGTAGTGACCTAGGATGCCTGCCATATATCTATAGGACCAGTAGTAGTGACCTAGGATGCCTGCCATATATCTATAGGACCAGTAGTAGTGACCTAGGATACCTGCCATATATCTATAGGACCAGTAGAAGTGACCTAGGATGCCTGCCAATAAAGACCCGCCGGCTGCACCTCAGGGGCTTACAGCAGACTTGTGCGTGCCTGCGCAGCGCACGTCTGCAAATCTGCTCCCAGCAACAACAGGGGGGGGGGGGCTCTGAGCAGCGGCCCCCGGCTACTGAAATCAGCTGGGGGCCGCCGCCCCCTCCATACACCCTGAGCGCCAGTGTGAGGTGCAGACTTGCATCGGCTCCTGCGCCTCACATCGGCATTAAAGAAAAAATAAGGGAGAAGTCTGTCTGTCCCTGCTCGCCCGATACAGGGCTAAATCTATAAACAATTCACCTGCCCGGCGCCCGGAACTACATGTCCCGGGCGTCGGGCGATAGGATTTCCACATCCCTGCAGATGATTGTCAATCGAGGATGGGAGGGCAAGAAAGAAGGCATTCCAGTCCTCAGCACTTAAAGGGTTACTCCGCTGTTAGACATGTTTTCTCCGAGGCTGATGCCCCGTCCCCTGCACCGCCCGTCATCAGCCTCGGTGAAAACTTAGCGCCGGGCTGCTGCAGGGGAGATCGCAGGGCTCCCCTGCGATCAGACATCTTATCCCCTATCCTTTGGATAGGAGTTAAGATGTCGAACAGTGGAGTACCCCTTTAAGGGTCTTGGGAACACCTCTGACTCTTTGCACCAGAGAATGAAAACCTTTTTTCCATTAGGTAAGCACAGCCATGTGTGTGCAGATTGTAATGTGAATTGTAGCTGACAGATCCCCTCTAAGCTCCTCCTCCTGTAATGTGACCTGTAATATTTGTAGGTATTGTTATACTAGTTTTCGCAGCAGTTTATTTCCCGCAGCCGCCTCTTCTGCATCACAAACCCTCCTGACCTTGTCCTCTGCTCTCCAGTCCGCTAGGTGTGAAAAGCCCTGATCACAAGTGTTACCTCTAGTGACGGATCCTTACGGCTGCCAATCTTCTCTCCTGTAGGTAAAGTGACCATTATGGAGTGATCGCTTGGTGAGGATATGAGGGCTGTCTGGCCTGGAATGCTGGGATTTGTAGTACAGGGCAGTCTATGTTTATGTCTTACGTCATTATATGTCTACAGTTGTGTTGTATTCATGACGATTACACTAAAGGAAATCTGAGCCCAGAAGAGACTGTGAAGATAAGGAAGCAATCTCGGCCATTTTACCTTTTTAACACCAATGTTGGCTCATAAAAGGCAGAGAGGGTGAGGGGTGCATGCTGGAGTGGTGGTGGGGGGGGGGGGGGTTCGGGCTAGAGTGGCATAAGGGGTGCGGGCTGGAGTGGTGGTGGGGGGGGGGGTTCGGGCTAGAGTGGCATAAGGGGTGCGGGCTGGAGTGGTGGGGGGGTTCGGGCTAGAGTGGCATGAGGGGTGCGGGCTGGAGTGGCTTGCGTGGGGGGGTGCGGGCTGGAGTGGCTTGCGTGGGGGGTGCGGGCTGGAGTGGCGTGGGGGGTGCGGGCTGGAGTGGCGTGGGGGGTGCCGGCTGGAGTGGCGGGGGGGTGCGGGCTGGAGTGGTGCGGGCTGGAGTGGGGGGTGCGTTCTGGAGTGGCGAGTGGGGGGGGGGGGGTTGCGGGCTGGACCAAACCACCCTTTTCAATTCCCTGCAGCATGAGATATCATCTGTGAACCTCCGCACAGTGTCTTGTAACCATAGATACGTTCATGCAGGTGATACCTCGTGCCTCATGCTGCAGGGCATTGAAAGGGTGCTGACACCTCTGTCCATTTCAGGAACTGTCCAGAGCAGGAGAGGTTTGCTATGGGGATTTGCTCCTACTATGTACAGTTCCTGAAATGGACAGAGGTGTCAGCAGAGAGCACTGTGGACAAGACAGAAAGGAAATTCAAACAGAAAAAGACCTTCCTCTGTAGTATACAGCAGCTGAGCTAAGTACTGGAAGGATTAAGATTTTTTTAATAGAAGTAATTTACAAATCTAAAAACAATGATGGGGACTGCAGGGCTTCAATGGTGGGGACTGCAGGGCTTCAATGGTGGCGACTGCAGGGCTTCAATGGTGGGGACTGCAGGGCTTCAATGGTGGGGACTGCAGGGCTTCAATGGTGGGGACTGCAGGGCTTCAATGGTGGGGACTGCAGAGCTTCAATGAGCCGTGAATTTCTCCAAATCGCGTAGAATGCGCGGAGAGAATGTTCAAATTCACATTCCTATTGGCTGTACAGGTAATCCCCGATGCGGTCACAGGGTATGCGCATAAGTACCTGGGGCTTAGCGGATGCCATATAAGCGCAATAGCTGTATTTCATTATAGAGGCTGGATATATGTGGCGTTAGTAGCGGAGCTGGACGCGTTTCAAGTCCTCCATAGGACTTTTCTTCAGCAGCTGTTAGTTGTTACATTGTTGCCAACGGATACCACTCATCCTACAAACCAGCCCACGGGAGCACCTGAAGGCTGAACTAATTTATGCAGGATAAGTCATCAACTGCCGAGCCGAGAAGTTCGTGACGTATCAAATTTACTGTAAGTTCGCTCATCTCTACTATCTATGTAATTTTATAATTTATTCAATTGTATTTTGTGTCCCTGCTGACCCACAAGGGCCCTGTGCGTCACGGAGCACATTACATATTTTAAACCATTAATTAATAAATGTCTGTCCAGTATTCAAGATCCTGAGCCTCAATTTTCCTTTTAATCAGATTTGTAAATTTACTTCTATTAAAAATAAAATCTTTACCCTTCCAGTACTTTTTAGCAGCTGTATGTTACAGAGGAAATTCTATTCTTTTTATAGTTTCTTTTTTTATCTTGTCCACAGTGCTCTCTGCTGACACCTGATGCCCGTATCGGGAACTGTCCAGAGCAGGAGAAAATCCCCATAGCAAACCTATCCTGCTCTAGATAGTTCCTGATACGGGCATCAGGTGTCAGCAGAGAGCACTGTGGACAAGACAAAAAAGAAATAAAAAAAAAAATAAAATAAAAAAATTTGCTCTGTAGCATACAGCTGCTAATAAGTACTGGAACGGTAAAGATTTTTTTTTTTAATAGAAGTCATTTACAAATCTGTTTAACTTTCTGGCACCAGTTGATTTAAAAAAAAAAAAGTTTTCCACTGGAGTACCCCTTTAACCCCTTAAGGACTCAGCCCATTTTGGCCTTAAGGACTCAGACAATTTATTTTTTACGTTTTCATTTTTTCCTCCTCGCCTTCTAAAAATCATAACTCTTTTATATTTTCATCCACAGACTAGTATGAGGGCTTGTTTTTTGCGCGACCAGTTGTCCTTTGTAATGACATCACTCATTATATCATAAAATGTATGGCACAACCAAAAAACACTATTTTTGTGGGGAAATTAAAAAGAAAAACGCAATTTTGCTAATTTTGGAAGGTTTCTTTTTCACGCCGTAAAATTTATGGTAAAAATGACGTGTGTTCTTTATTCTGAGGGTCAATACGATTAAAATGATACCCATTATTATATACTTTTATATTATTGTTGCGCTTAAAAAAATCACAAACTTTTTAACCAAATTAGTACGTTTATAATCCCTTTATTTTGATGACCTCTAACTTTTTTATTTTTCCGTATAAGCGGCGGTATGAGGGCTAATTTTTTGCGCCATGATCTGTACTTTTTTTTATACCACATTTGCATATAAAAAACTTTTAATACATTTTTTATAATTTTTTTAAATTAAATGTATTAAAGTAGCAATTTTGGACTTTTTTTTTTTTTTTCGTTCACGCCGTTCACCGTACGGGATCATTAACATTTTATTTTAATAGTTCGGACATTTACGCACACGGCAATACCAAATATGTCTATAAAATTTATTTTTTACGCTTTTTGGGGGTAAAGTAGGAAAAAACGGACGTTTTACTTTTTTATTGGGGGAGGGGATTTTTCACTTTTTTTTTACTTTTACTTTTACATTTTTTTTTTACACTTGAATAGTCCCCATAGGGGACTATTCATAGCAATACCATGATTGCTAATACTGATCTGTTCTATGTATAGGACATAGAACAGATCAGTGTTATCGGCGATCTTCTGCTCTGGTCTGCTCGATCACAGACCAGAGCAGGAGATGCCGGGAGCCGCACGGAGGAAGGAGAGGGGACCTCCGTGCGGCGTTATGAATGATCGGATCCCCGCAGCAGCGCTGCGGGCGATCCGATCATTCAATGAAATCGCGCACTGCCGCAGATGCCGGGATCTGTATTGATCCCGGCGCCTGAGGGGTTAATGGCGGACGCCCGCGAGATCGCGGGCGTCGGCCATTGCCGGCGGGTCCCTGGCTGCGATCAGCCGCGCATGACACGGGCATCGCTCCGATGCCCGCGGTTATGCACAGGACGTAAATGTACGTCCTGGTGCGTTAAGTACCACCGCACCAGGACGTACATTTACGTCCTGCGTCCTTAAGGGGTTAAGGCATTGCCTTGCTGATCCTTCTCGTCATTCGACTGAGCCAAAATGTTTCATTAGCGCATCACTGGATTATACACTTTTTTATTTTATTTTTTTACATTCACATAAATGTTAACGACTCTTAGACATAATATTTGACAAAATCGTTCTGCGCCTGACACCAGATGAGGCTTCTTTATGGGCCGGCACTAATGATTGACAGGTCAGACAACACTCATCACCCACCCCCACCACAGCCCAGGAAGGCGACGGCGCTCCAACACCCACTTACTGCTAACATCAAAACAAGATTATTTATGCGGAAGACACATGAAGGAGCCTCGTGCCGGCACCGAGCGCAGATTTATGGCTGGTAAACAATGAATATGGATGTGCCACAAAATGTTCATTAAATATAGCGGTTATACTCTTGTATATAGGAGGCAGTATTATAGTAGTTATATTCTTGTATATAGGAGCAATATTATAGTAGTTATATTCTTGTATATAGAAGCAGTATTATAGTAGTTATATTCTTGTATATAGGAGCAGTATTATAGTAGTTATATTCTTGTATATAGGAGGCAGTATTATAGTAGTTATATTCTTGTATATAGGAGCAATATTATAGTAGTTATATTCTTGTATATAGGAGCAATATTATAGTAGTTATATTCTTGTATATAGAAGCAGTATTATAGTAGTTATATTCTTGTATATAGGGGCAGTATTATAGTAGTTATATTCTTGTATATAGGAGGCAGTATTATAGTAGTTATATTCTTGTATATAGGAGCAATATTATAGTAGTTATATTCTTGTATATAGAAGCAGTATTATAGTAGTTATATTCTTGTATATAGGGGCAGTATTATAGTAGTTATATTCTTGTATATAGGAGGCAGTATTATAGTAGTTATATTCTTGTATATAGGAGCAATATTATAGTAGTTATATTCTTGTATATAGGAGCAATATTATAGTAGTTATATTCTTGTATATAGGAGGCAGTATTATAGTAGTTATATTCCTGTATATAGGAACAGTATTATAGTAGTTATATTCTTGTATATAGGAGCAGTATTATAGTAGTTATATTCTTGTATATAGGAGGCAGTATTATAGTAGTTATATTCTTGTATATAGGAACAGTATTATAGTAGTTATATTCTTGTATATAGGAACAGTATTATAGTAGTTATATTCTTGTATATAGGAACAGTATTATAGTAGTTATATTCTTGTATATATGAGCAGTATTATAGTAGTTATATTCTTGTATATAGGAGCAGTATTATAGTAGTTATATTCTTGTATATAGGAGCAGTATTATAGTAGTTATATTCTTGTATATAGGAGGCAGTATTATAGTAGTTATATTCTTGTATATAGGAGCAATATTATAGTAGTTATATTCTTGTATATAGAAGCAGTATTATAGTAGTTATATTCTTGTATATAGGGGCAGTATCATAGTAGTTATATTCTTGTATATAGGAGCAGTATTATAGTAGTTATATTCTTGTATATAGGAGCAATATTATAGTAGTTATATTCTTGTATATAGGAGGCAGTATTATAGTAGTTATATTCTTGTATATATGAGCAGTATTATAGTAGTTATATTCTTGTATATAGGAGCAGTATTATAGTAGTTATATTCTTGTATATAGGAGCAGTATTATAGTAGTTATATTCTTGTATATAGGAGCAGTATTATAGGAGTTATATTCTTGTATATAGGAGCAGTATTATAGTAGATATATTCTTGTATATAGGAGGCAGTATTATAGTAGTTATATTCTTGTATATAGGAACAGTATTATAGTAGTTATATTCTTGTATATAGGAGCAGTATTATAGTAGTTATATTCTTGTATATATGAGCAGTATTATAGTAGTTATATTCTTGTATATAGGAGCAGTATTATAGTAGTTATATTCCTGTATATATGAGCAGTATTATAGTAGTTATATTCTTGTATATAGGAGCAGTATTATAGTAGTTATATTCCTGTATATAGGAACAGTATTATAGTAGTTATATTCTTGTATATAGGAGCAGTATTATAGTAGTTATATTCTTGTATATAGGAGGCAGTATTATAGTAGTTATATTCTTGTATATAGGAACAGTATTATAGTAGTTATATTCTTGTATATAGGAACAGTATTATAGTAGTTATATTCTTGTATATAGGAGCAGTATTATAGTAGTTATATTCTTGTATATAGGAGCAGTATTATAGTAGTTATATTCTTGTATATAGGAGCAGTATTATAGTAGTTATATTCTTGTATATAGGAGCAGTATTATAGTAGTTATATTCTTGTATATAGGAGCAGTATTATAGTAGTTATATTCTTGTATATAGGAGCAGTATTATAGTAGTTATATTCCTGTATATAGGAACAGTATTATAGTAGTTATATTCTTGTATATAGGAGGCAGTATTATAGTAGGTATATTCTTGTATATAGGAGCAGTATTATAGTAGTTATATTCTTGTATATAGGAGCAGTATTATAGTAGATATATTCTTGTATATAGGAGGCAGTATTATAGTAGTTATATTCTTGTATAATGGAGGCAGTATTATAGTAGTTATATTCTTGTATATAGGAGCAGTATTATAGCAGTTATATTCTTGTATATAGGAGCAGTATTATAGTAGTTATATTCTTGTATATAGGAGGCAGTATTATAGTAGGTATATTCTTGTATATAGGAGCAGTATAATAGTAGTTATATTCTTGTATATAGGAGCAGTATTATAGTAGTTATATTCTTGTATATAGGAGCAGTATTATAGTAGTTATATTCTTGTATATAGGAGCAGTATTATAGTAGTTATATTCTTGTATATAGGAGGCAGTATTATAGTAGTTATATTCTTGTATATAGGAGCAGTATTATAGTAGTTATATTCTTGTATATAGGAGAAGTATTATAGTAGTTATATTCTTGTATATAGGAGCAGTATTATAGTAGTTATATTCTTGTATATAGGATCAGTATTATAGTAGATATATTCTTGTATATAGGAGGCAGTATTATAGTAGTTATATTCTTGTATATAGGAGCAGTATTATAGTAGTTATATCCTTATATATAGGAGCAGTATTATAGCAGTTATATTCTTGTATATAGGAGCAGTATTATAGTAGTTATATTCTTGTATATAGGAGGCAGTATTATAGTAGGTATATTCTTGTATATAGGAGCAGTATTATAGTAGTTATATTCTTGTATATAGGAGGCAGTATAGTAGTTATATTCTTGTATATAGGAGCAGTATTATAGTAGTTATATTCTTGTATATAGGAGGCAGTATTATAGTAGTTATATTCTTGTATATAGGAGGCAGTATTATAGTAGTTATATTCTTGTATATAGGAGCAGTATTATAGTAGTTATATTCTTGTATATAGGAGCAGTATTATAGTAGTTATATTCTTGTATATAGGAGCAGTATTATAGTAGTTATATCCTTGTATATAGGAGCAGTATTATAGTAGTTATATTCTTGTATATAGGAGCAGTATTATAGTAGTTATATTCTTGTATATAGGGGCAGTATTATAGTAGTTATATTCTTGTATATAGGGGCAGTATTATAGTAGTTATATTCTTGTATATAGGAGCAGTATTATAGTAGTTATATTCTTGTATATAGGAGGCAGTGTTATAGTAGATATATTCTTGTATATAGGAGCAGTATTATAGTTGATATATTCTTTTATATAGGAGCAGTATTATAGTAGATATATTCTTGTATATAGGAGCAGTATTATAGTAGTTATATTCTTGTATATAGGAGCAGTATTATAGTAGTTATATTCTTGTATATAGGAGCAGTATTATAGTAGTTATATTCTTGTATATAGGAGCAGTATTATAGTAGTTATATTCTTGTATATAGGGGCAGTATTATAGTAGGTATATTCTTGTATATAGGAGGCAGTATTATAGTAGGTATATTCTTGTATATAGGAGCAGTATTATAGTAGTTATATTCTTGTATATAGGAGCAGTATTATAGTAGTTATATTCTTGTATATAGGAGCAGTATTATAGTAGTTATATTCTTGTATATAGGAGCAGTATTATAGTAGTTGTATTCTTGTATATAGGGGCAGTATTATAGTAGTTATATTCTTGTATATAGGGGCAGTATTATAGTAGTTGTATTCTTGTATATAGGGGCAGTATTATAGTAGTTGTATACTTGTACCCTTCCTTGCAGTTACAATAAGCTCAGGGGAAATCTGGGGTCTGGTAAAGATGATATGAAATATGTTCTTCTCCCTCCGGTATGATGGGGAGAGTCAGCAGAAGCTATTTAGAGGATACAGCGCGCGCTGAATGTGACCGGTGACGTGGAGCACAGTGTATGTAAGGTTAACACCGCTATGCCTGTTATATTTCCCAACCAGGGTGCCTCCAGCTGTTACAAAACTACAACTTCCTTCATGCCCGGACAGCCGAAGACTGTCCGGGCATGCTGGGAGTTGTAGTTTTGCACCCAACCACCCCTGAACGTTCAGCCGGCATCTATTATAGGTGTAGGTCGTTCCTTAGGTCTGTACTATATTGCATTATTACTATTACTGCATTATCGTGTTACCTTTATTATGGGGATTTTCTCTCTATGCACTGACTTCCTACATAGATGTGCTGCAGTGTAAAGCATGGTAAAGTGACAGAACCAGTGAGGAGACAACTGGACAATTTCCAGGACTTCGTTCACCTTCTTGACCTGTGATCTTTAACCTTTGGCTCCCTACAACTCCCAGTGTGCTCCCTCGGTATGCTGGGAGTTGTAGTATCACAACAGACGGGAAGCCACCACTTATGTGAATGGGCCCCCGTGTGACATGGCTTGAACGGGGGCCAACAATGTCCCTGCCTAATGGGTGCCCCCGGATAAGAGGCACTCGTCTAGTGTTTGTATTCCTTCAGCAAACATCCCAGGTATACGCAGGTAATCCCGCCGCTGGTTAACCCCTGTGCTGCCCAATAAGTCAGCCATGCTGCCGGGGAGTGGGCACTGGGTTTATCATGAGGTTCGACGTTTGTGTGTGTAGCAGAGCTGAGTTTGCCATGTTGTGCATCTGCATTTTGCACATGTATGTAGCAGAGCTGAGTTTATCATGTTGTAATATGACAGACTCGGCTCTGCTACATACACGTGCAACATGACATACTCGCCTCTGCAAGGTACATGTGCATCATGAGATGAGTACTTTTGACTAACTCAGTTCTGCTACATGCATGTGAATCATAAGATGTGTAGTATGACAAACTCTGCTCTGCTACATCATGCAGAGAAGAGTGGAGTATGTCATGTTACGCATCTCATGATGCACATGCACGTAGCAGAGCGGAGTATGCGATGTTACACATCTCATGATTCACATGTACGTAGCAGAGCGGAGTATGTGATGTTACACATCTCATGATTCACATGTACGTAGCAGAGCGGAGTGTCATGTTACACATCTCATGATGCACATGTACGTAGCAGAGCGGAGTATGTCATGTTACGCATCTCATGATTCACATGTACATAGCAGAGTGGAGTATGTCATGTTACGCATCTTATGATTCACATGTACAAGCAGAGTGGAGTATGTCATGTTACGCATCTCATGGTGCACATGTACGTAGCAGAGCGGAGTATGCGATGTTACACATCTCATGATTCACATGTACGTAGCAGAGCGGAGTATGTGATGTTACACATCTCATGATTCACATGTACGTAGCAGAGCGAAGTATGCGATGTTACACATCTCATGATTCACATGTACATAGCAGAGTGGAGTATGTCATGTTACGCATCTCATGATGCACATGTACATAGCAGAGCGGAGTATGTCATGTTACGCATCTCATGATTCACATGTACATAGCAGAGTGGAGTATGTCATGTTACGCATCTTATGATTCACATGTACAAGCAGAGTGGAGTATGTCATGTTACGCATCTCATGATTCACATGTACATAGCAGAGTGGAGTATGTCATGTTACGCATCTCATGATTCACATGTACGTAGCAGAGCGGAGTATGTCATGTTACGCATCTCATGATTCACATGTACATAGCAGAGTGGAGTATGTCATGTTACGCATCATATGATGCACATGTACGTAGCAGAGCGGAGTATGTCATGTTACGCATCTCATGACGTACGTAGCAGAGTGGAGTATGTCATGTTACACATCTCATGATGCACATGTATGTAGCAGAGCGGAGTATGTCATGTTACACATCTCATGATGCACATGTACGTAGCAGAGCGGAGTATGTCATGTTACACATCTCATGATGCACATGTACGTAGCAGAGCGGAGTATGTCATGTTACACATCTCATGATGCACATGTATGTAGCAGAGCGGAGTATGTCATGTTACACATCTCATGATGCACATGTACGTAGCAGAGCGGAGTATGTTATGATGCACATGTACGTAGCAGAGCGGATTATGTCATGTTACGCATCTAATGATTCACATGTACATAGCAGAGCCGAGTATGTCATGTTACGCATCATATGATGCACATGTACGTAGCAGAGCGGAGTATGTCATGTTACACATCTCATGATTCACCTGTACGTAGCAGAGCGGAGTATGTCATGTTACACATCTCATGATTCACCTGTACGTAGCAGAGCGGAGTATGTCATGTTACACCTCTTATGATTCACATGTACGTAGCAGAGCGGAGTATGTCATGTTACGCATCTCATGATGCACATGTACATAGCAGAGCGGAGTATGTCATGTTACACATCTCATGATTCACCTGTACGTAGCAGAGCGGAGTATGTCATGTTACACATCTCATGATGCACTTGTACATAGCAGAGTGGAGTATGTCATGTTACACATCTCATGATTCACATGTACGTAGCAGAGTGGAGTATGTCATGTTACGCATCTCATGATTCACATGTACGTAGCAGAGCGGAGTATGTCATGTTACGCATCTCATGATTCACATGTACATAGCAGAGTGGAGTATGTCATGTTACGCATCATATGATGCACATGTACGTAGCAGAGCGGAGTATGTCATGTTACGCATCTCATGACGTACGTAGCAGAGTGGAGTATGTCATGTTACACATCTCATGATGCACATGTATGTAGCAGAGCGGAGTATGTCATGTTACACATCTCATGATGCACATGTACGTAGCAGAGCGGAGTATGTCATGTTACACATCTCATGATGCACATGTACGTAGCAGAGCGGAGTATGTCATGTTACACATCTCATGATGCACATGTATGTAGCAGAGCGGAGTATGTCATGTTACACATCTCATGATGCACATGTACGTAGCAGAGCGGAGTATGTTATGATGCACATGTACGTAGCAGAGCGGATTATGTCATGTTACGCATCTAATGATTCACATGTACATAGCAGAGCCGAGTATGTCATGTTACGCATCATATGATGCACATGTACGTAGCAGAGCGGAGTATGTCATGTTACACATCTCATGATTCACCTGTACGTAGCAGAGCGGAGTATGTCATGTTACGCATCTCATGATGCACATGTACATAGCAGAGCGGAGTATGTCATGTTACACATCTCATGATTCACCTGTACGTAGCAGAGCGGAGTATGTCATGTTACACATCTCATGATGCACTTGTACATAGCAGAGTGGAGTATGTCATGTTACACCTCATGATTCACATGTACGTAGCAGAGTGGAGTATGTCATGTTACGCGTCTCATGATGCACATGTACGTAGCAGAGCAGAGTATGTTATGTTACACATCTCATGATGCACATGTATGTAGCAGAGCGGAGTATGTCATGTTACACATCTCATGATGCACATGTACGTAGCAGAGCGGAGTATGTCATGTTACACATCTCATGATGCACATGTACGTAGCAGAGCGGAGTATGTCATGTTACGCATCTCATGATGCACATGTATGTAGCAGAGCGGAGTATGTCATGTGACGTGTACGTAGTATAGATGCATTTGCCATGTCATGTAGCAGAGCTGAGTTTGTCATGTTGCACATCTTGTAGCACATGTACATAGCAGAGCATAGTTTGTCACGTTATGCATCTCATGTTGCATGTGTATGTAGCAGAGCCGAGTGTGTCACGTTACACGTGTACATAGCAGAGCAGAGTTTGTTTTATCAGGAATCTCTAATGGAAATGTGTGTTGCGGAGCTGAGTGTGTCGTGTTCACATAACAAACTGAGTTTGTCAGATCTTGTAGCACATGTACATAGCAGAGCATAGTTTGTCACGTTACACATCTCATGTTGCACATGTAATGTATGTAGCAGAGCTAAGTTTGTCATACAACGCCTGCTGTTGCATGTCTGTGTATGTAGCAGAGTTGTGTGTTATTTTACATGTGTATGCAGCAGAGCGGAGTTTGCAAAGTTGCTTATGAGATGAAGCAGAGCAGAGTGTTTCATGTTACGTATGTCATGTTGCACATGTATATAGCAGAGCTGAGAATGTCATGTTGCACCTACGTAGTACAGTGCTTCCTCAAGTTACAATATTAATCGGTTCCAGGACGACCATTGTATGTTGGGACCATTGTATGTTGGGACCAGAACTCTATGGAAACCTGGTAATTGGTTCTGAAGCCACCAAAATGTCATCCAAAAATAGGAAAAAGTGAGGATTAAAGAAAAATAAGTAGATAACTAATATAGATAAAGCAAATCCTTACACATAAAAGTAATAACGATCTGCTGGGAGCTGTAAATCACTGTCTATGTCAGTGTTTCCCAAAGAGGGTGCCTCCAGCTGTTGCAAAACTACAACTTCCAGCATGCCAGGACAGCCGTTGGCTGTCCGGGCATGCTGGGATTTGTTCTTTTGCAACAGCTGGAGGCACACTGGTTGGGAAAAAATGGTTTATGTAGAGGAAAGAAGCTTCTTCAGGGTCCTATACAGTACATACAGTGTCCCAAATGGAGCCGCCCTTACTTAGTGTCCAAAGGAGCAGCTAACCCTGGCACAGGTAAGGAGTAGTACAGAACTTGTAATACCTTCCTGTACTGTAGGGGGCGCTACCAGACACCAGTCAGTGCATACACTTCAGTAATACAGGTAAAGAGTACAGAACTTGTAATACCTTCCTGTACTGTAGGGGGTGCTACCAGACACCAGTCAGTGCATACACTTCAGTAATACAGGTAAAGAGTAGTACAGAACATGTAATACCTCCCTGTACTGTAGGGGGCGCTACCAGACACCAGTCAGTGCATACACTTCAGTAATACAGGTAAAGAGTACAGAACATGTAATACCTCCCTGTACTGTAGGGGGCGCTACCAGATACCAGTCAGTGCATGCACATCAGTAATACAGGTAAAGAGTACAGAACATGTAATACCTCCCTGTAGGGGGCGCTACGAGACACCAGTCAGTGCATACACTTCAGTAATACAGGTAAAGAGTACAGAACATGTAATACCACCCTGTTCTGTAGGGGGCGCTACCAGACACCAGTCAGTGCATACACTTCAGTATTACAGGTGATTTACCAGTAAAATGCCCATTCTGATTGGTCAGTTCCTCCAGTTGTGACACGTTTCACAGATCTGGACTGTCCATAGCATTGTATGTTGAGTCTGGTTTCAAGTTACGATGGTCCACAAAAAAAACATTGTATGTTGAGGCCATTGTAAGTTGAGGGATCACTGTATAGCAGAGTATGTCGCCCTTGCACGTCTTTCTATTATTTCTTTCAGTTTTGGGTCTCTAGTCATTATATCTATACCATCTGCTCCAACACTACAACTCCCAGCATGCCCTGACCGCAGCAGGCTTGGGTTGTATCACCCAGCTTTACAGTAGATACTGAGCGGTAAATCTTCCTAAGCCATGAAGTCAGGGATATGTATGATGGATGTAACAGTGACCATTGCTGTAGTAGCCATATGGGTAGTCACCCAGATTTACATGAATTCTGAGCGTTAGATCTGCCCAGTTATGTTGTTACAGTGGGAAAGGATATAGATCTGTGGGTTCTTTAGGAAAGCTGAGTGACAACCAGTATGCCTCCAGCTGTTGCAAAACTAAAACTCCCAATATGCTTTCCAGGAATGCTAACAATTGTAGTTATACAATAGCTACGACCGCTCTGGTTGGGAAACACTGCACTGTAGTAATCCTAAACGGTGAATCACCCAGCTTTCCGTAAATCTAAATGGCACATCTGCCTAGCAATATAGTTCTAATGGGGAAGGTTGTGCAACTAAGCGGCTTGTCAGTGTTTGGGGAAAAGCTGAGTGACAACCACAATAGGGGCACAGTAGGCAATCAAATAGTCACCCAGCTTTCCCAGGTAATGATATAACTTAAAAAAGGAAATATAGGAATAGAAGCAGCGGGATGATTGTATACTACTAGGCCCCCTCCTCCTTCCTCCTGGAAATGCCAGGCGGCACATAGTTTGTCACAATGTTTCTATACAGTAAATTAGTGATCCCTGATTTGCGGCTCCTCACAATAGATCGTATTCAGGCGTCCTACAGACAACATTCACCTGTCCGGTAGTCTAAGACCGGTAGATGGGCACGGACGGCAATACCCACTGCAACCAGCAGACCTGGCCTAATACTTCTCACATCTGATGGTTTGCTACAGTTGCGTTCAGTGTAGACAATTCTCTTAGAGCTTCACATTCAGATCCTTTGTTACAATGTATCTAATCTCAACTGTCATCCCTACAATGTCACCAGTTCAGGGTTTGATACAATGTATCTAATCTCAACTGTCATCCCTACAATGTCACCAGTTCAGGGTTTGATACAATGTATCTAATCTCAACTGTCATCCCTACAATGTTACCAGTTCAGGGTTTGATACAATGTATCTAATCTCAACTGTCATCCCTACAATGTCACAGTTCAGGGTTTGATACAATGTTTCAGTAGGACATGATCAGGGCTGGATTCTTATTCTCTTACAGCAGACAGATATTCAGATGGGGGATGGGAACACAAACTATAAGAAACTTTCTTTACTTTATAATATTCATTATAATTTTATTAAGAGAAACAAGGATGTCCAGTGCCTGACTCAGGAACGGTTCTTTATTATAAAGCCATGAGAGACTTCACAGGAACGCCGTAAATTGTGACGCGTTTTGGCTTGAAAGCCTTAGTCCCAGAGGTGGTGGTCGCTGCCTGGTGCTACGCCAGTGTTAGGTTAGGGACCCACTCTAAATAGGCGGCCTTGACGTGACGGGTGGGCTTGTACCTTTTGATCAAAATGTATAATAACAACCTGTAAGTTTTTGAAATAATGCTGAGAAGCAAATAGATCAAATTACAAATGGTGGATGTGCGGCTGTGTTTCTCTATTTTTGCTATACAATATATTTATTTTTTTATTATTTTTAGTATAAAATATATTTATTTATTTATTTATTTACTTACATCTCAGATTTAGTTACAAGTAGAGCCGGTCACCCCCTGGGATCTTTAGTATATATTTCTATTATACAATATATTTAGTATAGTGATCCCTCAACTTACAATGGCCTCAACATACAATAGTTTCAGCATATAATGGTCTTTTCTGGACCATTGTAACTTGAAACCAGACTCAACATACAATGCTTTGGAATCTGCGAAACGTGTCAATGGCTGGAAGAACCAACAATCAGAATAGGCATTCACTGGTAAAGCCCCTGTATTACTGAAGTGTATGCACTGACTGGTGTCTGGTAGCGCCCCCCTACAGTACAGGGAGGTATTACATGTTCTGTACTCTTTACCTGTATTACTGATGTGCATGCACTGACTGGTATCTGGTAGCGCCCCCTACAGTACAGGGAGGCATTACATGTTCTGTACTCTTTACCTGTATTACTGAAGTGTATGCACTGACTGATGTCTGGTAGAGCCCCCTACAGTACAGGGAGGTAATAGATGTTCTGTACTCTTTACCTGTATTACTGAAGTGTATGCACTGACTGGTGTCTGGTAGCGCCCCCCTACAGTACAGGGAGGCATTACATGTTCTGTACTCTTTACCTGTATTACTGAAGTGTATGCACTGACTGGTGTCTGGTAGCGCCCCCTACAGTACAGGGAGGTACTACATGTTCTGTACTCTTTACCTGTATTACTGAAGTGCATGCACTGACTGGTGTCTGGTAGCGCCTCCTACAGTACAGGGAGGTATTACATGTTCTGTACTCTTTACCTGTATTACTGAAGTGTATGCACTGACTGGTGTCTGGTAGCGCCCCCTACAGTACAGGGAGGTATTACATGTTCTGTAGACTTTACCTGTATTACTGAAGTGTATGCACTGACTGATGTCTGGTAACGCCCCCTACAGTACAGTGAGGTATTACATGTTCTGTACTCTACCTGTACCAGGGTTACCTGCTCCTTTGGACACCAGGTGAGGGCGGCTCCATGTTACTTTTTTTTAAAAATTTTTTAGGACATTGCGTGTTCTGTACAGGACCCTGAAAAAGCTTCTTTCCTCTACATAGACCAGTGTTTCCCAAAGAGGGTGCCTCCAACTGTTGCAAAACTACAACTCCCAGCATGCCTGGACAGCCGAAGGTTGTCCGGGCATGCTGGGAGTTGTAGTTTTGCAACAGCTGGAGGCACCCTCTTTGGGAAACACTGACATAGACAGTGATTACAGCTCCCAGCAGATCTTTATTACTTTTATATGTAAGGATTTGCTTTATCTATATTAGTTATCTACTTATCTTTCTTTAAGCCTCACTTTCTCCTATTTTTGGATGACATTTTGGTGGCTTCAGAACCAATTACCAGGTTTCCATAGTGTTATGGTCTCAACATACAATGGTTTCAACATACAATGGTCGTCTCAGAACCAATTAATATTGTAACTTGAGGGACCACTGTATATTTTTATTATAAAATATATGTATTATATCTTTCTGTTATACAATACAGTGATCCCTCAACTTACAATAGTTTCAACATACAATGGTCTTTTCTAAACCATTGTAACTTGAAACCAGACTCAACATACAATGTACAGACAGTCCAGATCTGTGAAACGTGTCACAACTGGAGGAACTGACCAATCAGAATGGGCATTTTACTGGTAAATCACCTGTATTACTGAAGTGTATGCACTGACTGGTGTCTGGTAGCACCCCCTACAGTACACGGAGGAACTACAAATTCTGTACTACTCCTTACCTGTGCCAGGGTTAGCTCCTCCTTTGGACACCAAGTAAGGGCGGCTCCATTGGGACACTGTGTGTACTGTTTAGGACCCTGAAGATGCTCATGTCCTCTACATAAACCATTGTAGGGCATACTGGGAGTTGTAGTTATGCAACAGCTGGAGGCACCCTGGTTGGGAAACACTGACAGACAGTGATTTACAGCTCCCAGCAGATCTTTCTTACTTTTATATGTAAGGATTTGCTTTATCTATATTAGTTATCTACTTATTTTTCTTTAATCCTCACTTTTTCCTATTTTTGGATGACATTTTGGTGGCTTCAGAACCAATTACCAGGTTTCCATAGAGTTCTGGTCTCAACATACAATGGTCCCAACATACAATGGTCGTCCTGGAACCAATTAATATTGTAACTTGAGGGAGCACTGTGTATGTATTATAATTTTTATGATACAATATATTTATTATTATATCTCGGATTTAGTTCCAAGTAGATCCGGTCGCCCCCTGGGATCTTTAGTCCTCCAGCTCCGTCTCCTTTATTCTCGTAGGTGACGCGTTTACCACATTCCTCACATCAGTCCTGTGTCATCGCAGGTCAATAAATCTCAGGTTTACGTCTTACCTGCGGGGACGGGCCTGGTACCCGCTCCCTCCTCTCACATCATTCCCCACAGGAATCCCGCTCCCGGATGTTTTCCGGGAATGTTATGGTGGAGGCGTCCAGGGACCTCTGTGGCTTCTTGTATGGAGGGTTTGTTTCATGTGCAGAGAAGTCATGTGCCCAAATTTAGGAAAAAAAACAGGGAAACCACAGGGGTGTTCACAGCTGCTGGTTTGTATGGATGGGTCGCTCTCTCTGGATTGACAAGGAAGTCAGGGGCAAGTTATGGGGATTTTCCACCTAATTTTATTTTGGTTAATGTGGTCGCAAGAGGTAAATGGTGACGGCTGGAGTCCCGGCTGACTACTCTGCACATTTCTGACTCTAAGTTCTTCAATGACCCGAGGTCCCTTCACATGTGAACACATCCTCAGGGGAGGTGTATAACTACTATATCCTAATCCCATAGAGATAGCAGCAGTATACAGATAGAGCTGGAGGAGAAATGTATAACAACTATATATCCTAATCCCATAGAGAGCAGCAGTATACAGATAGAGCTGGAGGGGAGGTGTATAACTACTATATATCCTAATCCCATAGAGAGAGCAACAGTATACAGATAGAGCTGGAGGGGAAATGTATACTATATATCCTAATCCCATAGAGAGAGCAGCAGTATACAGATGGAGCTGGAGAGGAGGTGTATAACTACTATATATCCTAATCCCATAGAGAGAGCAGCAGTATACAGATGGAGCTGGAGAGGAGGTGTATAACTACTATATATCCTAATCCCATAGAGAGCAGCAGTATACAGATAGAGCTGGAAGGGAGGTGTATAACAACTATATATCCTAATCCTATAGAGAGAGCTGCAGTATACAGATAGAGCTGGAGGGAAGGTGTATAGCTACTATATATCCTGATCCCATAATAATGGGAGCAGCAGTATACAGATAGAGCTATATGGGTCTGGGAGCAAGCAGGTGCGATCCCATAAGTGGTAATGTCATCCTGTAGTTCACAGGAAGTCAGCTGACCCAGGACTGACCACTTCCTCTGACAACTTAAAGGGGTGCTCCCCTGGAAAACATTTTATTTTAAATCAACTGGTGCCAGAAAGTTAAACAGATTGCTAAATTATTTCTATTAAAAAATTGTAATCTTTCCAGTACTTATCAGCTGCTGTATACTACAGAGGAAGTGCTTTTCTTTTTGAATTTCCTTTCTGTCTGACCACAGCGCTCTCTGCTGACACCTCTGTCCATTTTTAGGAACTGTCCGGAGCAGGAGAAGTTTGCTATGGAGAATTTGCTCCTGCTCTGGACAGTTCCTGACATGGACAGAGGTGTCAGCAGAGAGCACTGTGGTCAGACAGAAAGGAAATTCAAAAAGAAAAGAACTTCCTCTGGAACATACAGCAGCTGATAAGTACTGGAAGGATTAACATTTTTAAATAGAAGCAATTTACAAATCTGTTTAACTTTCTGGCACCAGTTGATTTAAAAAAAAAAAAAATGTTTTCCAGTGGAGCACCCCTTTAAATGCTGATTTTCTGTGGGTCAGACAGGTGATCACATCACCCAGTTACAGTCATGCAGTGTTTCCCAACCAGGGCGCCTCCAGCTGTAGCAAAACTACAACTCCCAGCATGCCCGGACAGCCGTTGGCTGTCCGGGCATGCTGGGAGTTGTAGTTTTGCAACATCTGGAGGCACCCTTGTTGGGGAAACATTGCAGTAATGAAATGCATGGGTGCAGCTGAGCTGGAATAAAACAGATGGTACTGTAGAACTGTGGTCAGAGAAAAAAAATCAACCCTGAAGGTCTTCTAATGGGCCTCTCTCCCTTGCTAATCTGTTTTGTAGTAGTAAAGACATTAGATACACCTGTATTTGCCCATTTTCTATGGTTTCCATTAAAGTGATTTTGGTGAACACTATTCTGTTCAGCCATTGGGCAGTGTGTGATCTGATCATCCCGACATGGCGGTATTATGTATTTACTGTGTCCTCTCTCACTCAGGTTGTGCGCACAGAGAAGAACAGTCTGAACAATCGCTTTCTTCCCTGGGATGAGATTGAGACGGAGGCCGTTCTCTCTATTGACGATGACGCTCACCTCCGGCACGATGAGATCATGTTTGGTTTCCGGTAAGTTCCTTGTTTAGACCTGGTCTGACCTGTTATGTTGTGTCTGCCCGGAATCCTGCAAGTAAATGAGAGGAATAAACCCGTCTTTATCACTGAACGTGTGACATTCCTTACCTTGTACGGAGCCTGTGTTCTTAAGATCTGCACTCACTATTCTGCTGGTGAGGTCACTGTGTACATACATTACTTATCCTGTACTGATACTGAGTTATATCCTGTATTATACTCCAGAGCTGTACTCACTATTCTGCTGGTGGGGTCACTGTGTACATACATTACATTACTTATCCTGTACTGATCCTGAGTTATATCCTGTATTATACTCCAGAGCTGTACTCACTATTCTGCTGGTGAGGTCACTGTGTACATACATTACATTACTTATCCTGTACTGATCCTGAGTTATATCCTGTATTATACTCCAGAGCTGTACTCACTATTCTGCTGGTGGGGTCACTGTGTACATACATTACTTATCCTGTACTGATCCTGAGTTATATCCTGTATTATACTCCAGAGCTGTACTCACTATTCTGCTGGTGAGGTCACTGTGTACATACATTACATTACTTATCCTGTACTGATCCTGAGTTATATCCTGTATTATACTCCAGAGCTGTACTCACTATTCTGCTGGTGAGGTTACTGTGTACAAACATTACATTACTTATCCTGTACTGATCCTGAGTTATATCCTGTATTATACTCCAGAGCTGTACTCACTATTCTGCTGGTGAGGTCAATGTGTACATACATTACATTACTTATCCTGTACTGATCCTGACTTATATCCTGTATTATACCCCAGAGCTGCACTCACTATTCTGCTGGTGGGGTCACTGTATACATACATTACTTATCCTGTACTGATCCTGAGTTATATCCTGTATTATACTCCAGAGCTGTACTCACTATTCTGCTGGTGAGATCACTGTGTACATACATTACATTACTTATCCTGTACTGATCCTGAGTTATATCCTGTATTATACTCCAAACTGTACTCACTATTCTGCTGGTGAGATCACTGTATACATACATTACTTATCCTGTACTGATCCTGAGTTATATCCTGTATTATACTCCAGAGCTGTACTCACTATTCTGCTGGTGAGGTCACTGTGTACATACATTACAATACTTATCCTGTACTGATCCTGAGTTATATCCTGTGTTATACTCCAGAGCTGTACTCACTATTCTGCTGGTGAGGTCACTATGTACATACATTGCATTACTTAACCTGTACTGATCCTGAGTTATATCCTGTATTATACTCCAGAGCTGTACTCACTATTCTGCTGGTGAGGTCACTATGTACATACATTGCATTACTTATCCTGTACTGATCCTGAGTTATATCCTGTATTATACTCCAGAGCTGTACTCACTATTCTGCTGGTGAGGTCACTGTGTACATACATTACATTACTTATCCTGTACTGATCCTGAGTTATATCCTGTATTATACTCCAGAGCTGTACTCACTATTCTGCTGGTGAGGTCACTGTGTACATACATTACATTACTTATCCTGTACTGATCCTGAGTTATATCCTGTATTATACTCCAGAGCTGTACTCACTATTCTGCTGGTGGGGTCACTGTGTACATACATTACTTATCCTATACGGAGTACAGTTCTATAGTCAGAATAGGTTTTTCTGAGTTGAATGTACAAGCCGTCTAGTGGTAAAGCATCAGTGGTGCAGTCTTCCTATGTGACCTCTGACCCTAGGAGCTGATATTGTAGATATTTGGAGGACGTGTCTGTACAGTTCACAGCTCATTGCCAGGTTTTCTCAGCTCCTCTGATGATATCACCCTCAGCCATAAAATCTTATTGCCAGCGCTGTGTGGGAGAGATAACATGGCTGTGCGGTGTTGTAACTCTCAGCTGGAGGCGGTGTTTTTCTACAGAATAAAAGTTATGTTGTGTTTGCATTGAGGAGGATGGATTGTAGCTGCACACAGCTTGAGGGTAGCACAGTGCCCCCTCCTGTAGGATCTGTAGTCATGCAGCACAGCGCCCCCTCCTGTAGGATCTGTAGTCATGCAGCACTTCGCCCCCTACTGTAGGGTCTGTAGTCGTGCAACACTTCGCCCCCGCCTGTAGGATCTGTAGTTGTGTTGCACAGCACCCCTCCTGTAGGATCTGTAGTCATTTAGCACTGTTCCCCCTACTGTAGGATCTGTAGTCGTGTAGCACAGCATCCTCTACTGTAGGATCTGTAGTCGTGCAGCACAGCGCCCCCTCCTGTAGGATCTGTATTTGTGCAGCACAGCGCCCCCTCCTGTGGGATCTGTAGTCGTGCAGCACTTTGCCCCCTACTGTAATATTTGTAGACGTGTAGCACAGCATCCCCTACTGTAGGATCTGTAATAGTGCAGCACGGCAACCCCTCCTGGGGATCTGTAGACGTGCAGCACAGCGCCCCCTCCTGTGGGATCTGTAGTCGTGCAGCACTTTGCCCCCTACTGTAATATTTGTAGACGTGTAGCACAGCATCCCCTACTGTAGGATCTGTAGACGTGCAGCACAGCGCCCCCCTACTGTATGATCTGTAGACATGCAGCACAGCGCCCCCTCCTGTGGTATCTATAGTCGTGCAGTACTTTACCCCCTACTGTAGTATTTGTAGACGTGCAGCACAGCGCCCCCTACTGTAGTATTTGTAGACATGCAGCACAGCGCCCCCTACTGTAGTATTTGTAGACGTGCAGCACAGCGCCCCCTCCTGTGGGATCTGTAGACGTGCAGCACAGCGCCCCCTCCTGTGGGATCTGTAGTCGTGTAGCACAGCGCCCCCTCCTGTAGGATTTGTAGACGTGCAGCACAGCGCCCCCTCCTGTGGGATCTGTAGACGTGCCGCACATACAGGGGCTCTCTAGAGTTTGTTTCCCGCTAGGCGCTGCGGCTTTGTGTTGATTTGGTGTCACATTGTCAGGAGATGCTAACACAATGGGGCAGAGGGGCAGAGTTTTGTTTTTTCTTTTTTCTCATTTAAACTGATTGGAGACGTCCTGCAGAATCTGATCTGTAGTCACTTCCGGTATCTGGCGGTATTATTAGAATCCCAGGACACAGGATCGCACTTGGGTTCGGAGGGAATGGATAGACATGTCTGTATCTCCTAGAAATGAATTGGACGTGGCGGCGTTCTTACAAAAGAGCAACAACCTGTCCTCATGTTCTGTGGTATTACAGTCCGTGACTGTTCACAAAGTTGTCTAAGATGTATAAGAAGATAATTCCCCTCCTTCTTTCTTTACTTTTCCTCCCCCTTTCTTCTTCTCCTCTTCCCCCTCCCTCCCCTCTACCTTCTTCCCCTCTCCTCCTCCACTTTCCTTCTCCCTCTCTTCCCCTGCTTTTTTTTTTTAATCTTTCTATTACTCCCCTTTCCTTATCCACCTCCTCTTCCCCCTTTCCTTTTTTCCCCTCACTCTCTTCCTTTTCCTCCTCCCTCTTCCCTTTTTCTTCCACCCCTTTCTTCTCCTTCTTCCACCCCTTTCTTCTCCTCCTTCTCCCCCTTTCATCTCCTCCTTCTCCCCCTTTCTTCTCCTCCTTCTCCCCCTTTCTTCTCCTCCTTCTCCCCCTTTCTTCTCCTTCTTCTCCTCCCACTTTCTTTTCCTCCTTCACCCCATTCTTCTTCCCCTCCTCCCCCTTTCTTCTCCTTCTCCCCCTTTCTTCTCCTTCTCCCCCTTTCTTCTCCTTCTCCCCCTTTCTTCTCCTTCTCCCCCTTTCTTCTCCTTCTCCTCTTCCTCTTATAACCCTCTTCTCCCCTTCTCTTACGCACCTTTCCTTCTTCTCTTCCACTTCCTCTTTTTCCTCTCCCCCCCCCCATCTCCCCTTTTTTATGCCTCTTTCCTTCTCTTCCCTACTTCTCTTCTCACCTTCTTTTACTACGCCCTTTCCCGCCTCTTATTCCCTCTCTCCTTTCCCTTCCCTCCTCCCCTTCCCGTCTTCTCTTCCTCCTCCTTCCCTTTCCTCTTATTCACACTCTTTCTTCTCCTCCTCTCTCTTTATCTGCTCCTCCCCCTATTCTTCTCTTGGAGACATACTCTGTATACATTGAGCTCCCCCTAGTGGTGGTTCCTTGATGCTTATATCTTTTTAATAGGACACACTAGATGTTAAGTTCTATAGAATACACTGTGTTGCTCCTCAGCCCCCATCATAGTGGCCGGGCGGTGACCTGGTGTGGATGATAATGTTTTATTGGCTGCACATAATGTGGAGGGGAGATCGGTGTGACCGGGGGCGGTGCAGGAGACGCGGTGCTCACACATGGCTCCCCCGGGACCACACGGCTCTTTATTATCACCTCCCAGAGGTAATGACCTAATAAAACATTCATGAGGCCTCATCATCATAGAGAAGCCGTGTAATGTTACTGTACGGTGATGGCGGCCGAGCGTCCACATGGTCAGTTGTTACTCCTCAGTAATCTCCGTAAGGAGGGGTGGATGGAGGGATATACAGGAACTTTACATTGTTTATATGAGGGGGTACTGTATATTGTATAAGGAATGTATACTGTGTATTGGATAGTTGTCAGTACATAACCTGTATCACCAGTCACATTATTATTATTGTTTGTACATTCGGAAGGTTTTCAGACCCTTTCACTTTAGTCACATTTTGTTAAGTTGCCCCTTGTGCTAAAATAGAAAAGAAATATGGTTTTCAGTAGAAGCCATTTTCAGGTCTCTCCGGAGAAGTTCCATTGGGTTCGGGCTCTGACTTGGCCACTCAAGGACATTCACAGAGTTATCCCTAATCCGCTACTGTGTTGTCTTGGCCGTGTGCTTAGGGGCATTGTCTTGTTGGGAGGTGAATCTTGACCGGTCTACCTGTCCCCACAGCATAACACTGTAGGGATGGTATTGGGCAGGAGATGGGCAGTGCCTGGTTTCCTCCAGACATGATGCTGCCCCCACCATGATCACTGTAGGGATGGTATTGGGCAGGTGATGGGCAGTGCCTGGTTTCCCCCAGACATGATGCTGCCCCCACCATGATCACTGTAGGGATGGTATTGGGCAGATGATGGAAAGTGCCTGGTTTCCTCCAGACATGATGCTGCCCCCACCATGATCACTGTAGGGATGGTATTGGGCAGGTGATGGGCAGTGCCTGGTTTCCTCCAGACATAATTCTGCTCCCACCATGATCACGGTAGAGATGGTATTGGGCAGGTGATGGGCAGTGCCTGGTTTCCTCCAGACATGATGCTGCCCCCACCATGATCACTGTAGGGATGGTATTGGGCAGGTGATGGGCAGTGCCTGGTTTCCTCCAGACATGATTCTGCCCCCACCATGATCACTGTAGGGATGGTATTGGGCAGGTGATGGGCAGTGCCTGGTTTCCTCCAGACATGATTCTGCCCCCACCATGATCACTGTAGGGATGGTATTGGGCAGGTGATGGGCAGTGCCTGGTTTCCTCCAGACATGATGCTGCCCCCACCATGATCACTGTAGGGATGGTATTGGGCAGGTGATGGGCAGTTCCTGGTTTCCCCCAGATATGATGCTGCCCCCACCATGATCACTGTAGGGATGGTATTGGGCAGGTGATGGGCAGTTCCTGGTTTCCTCCAGACATAATTCTGCTCCCACCATGATCACTGTAGGGATGGTAATGGGCAGGTGATGGGCAGTGCCTGGTTTCCCCCAGACATGATGCTGCCCCCACCATGATCACTGTAGGGATGGTATTGGGCAGGTGATGGGCAGTGCCTGGTTTCCCCCAGACATGATGCTGCCCCCACCATGATCACGGTAGAGATGGTATTGGGCAGGTGATGGGCAGTGCCTGGTTTCCTCCAGACATGATGCTGCCCCCACCATGATCACTGTAGGGATGGTATTGGGCAGGTGATGGGCAGTGCATGGTTTCCTCCAGACATGATGCTGCACCCAGCATGATCACGGTAGAGATGGTATTGGGCAGGTGATGGGCAGTACCTGGTTTCCCCCAGACATGATGCTGCCCCCACCATGATCACTGTAGGAATGGTATTGGGCAGGTGATGGGCAGTGCCTGGTTTCCTCCAGACATGATTCTGCCCCCACCATGATCACTGTAGGGATGGTATTGGGCAGGTGATGGGCAGTGCATGGTTTCCTCCAGACATGATTCTGCCCCCACCATGATCACTGTAGGGATGGTATTGGGCAGTTGATGGGCAGTGCCTGGTTTCCTCCAGACATGATGCTGCCCCCACCATGATCACTGTAGGGATGGTATTGGGCAGGTGACGGGCAGTGCCTGGTTTCCTCCAGACATGATGCTGCCCCCACCATGATCACTGTAGGGATGGTATTAGGCAGGTGATGGGCAGTGCCTGGTTTCCCCCAGACATGATGCTGCCCCCAACATGATCACTGTAGGGATGGTATTGGGCAGGTGATGGGCAGTGCCTGGTTTCCCCCAGACATGATGCTGCCCCCACCATGATCACTGTAGGGATGGTATTGGGCAGGTGATGGGCAGTGCCTGGTTTCCCCCAGACATGATACTGCCCCACCATGATCACTGTAGGGATGGTATTGGGCAGGTGATGGGCAGGCAGTTCCTGGTTTCCCCCAGACATGATGCTGCCCCCACCATGATCACTGTAGGGATGGTATTGGGCAGGTGATGGGCAGTTCCTGGTTTCCTCCAGACATGATGCTGCCCCCACCATGATCACTGTAGGGATGGTATTGGGCAGGTGATGGGCAGTGCCTGGTCTCCCCCAGACATGATGCTGCCCCCACCATGATCACTGTAGGGATGGTAATGGGCAGTGTCTGGTTTCCCCCAGACATGATGCTGCCCCCACCATGATCACTGTAGGGATGGTATTGGGCAGGTGATGGGCAGTGCCTGGTTTCCTCTATACATGATGCTGCCCCCACCATGATCACTGTAGGGATGGTATTGGGCAGGTGATGGGCAGTGCCTGGTTTCCCCAAGACATGATGCTGCCGCCACCATGATCACTGTAGGGATGGTATTGGACAGGTGATGGGCAGTGCTTGGTTTCCCCCAGACATGATGCTGCCCCCACCATGATCACTGTAGGGATGGTATTGGGCAGGTGATGGGCAGTGCCTGGTTTCCCCCAGACATGATGCTGCCCCCACCATGATCACTGTAGGGATGGTATTGGGCAGGTGATGGGCAGTGCCTGGTTTCCCCCAGACATGATGCTGCCCCCACCATGATCACTGTAGGGATGGTATTGGGCAGGTGATGGGCAGTTCCTGGTTTCCCCCAGATATGATGCTGCCCCCACCATGATCACTGTAGGGATGGTATTGGGCAGGTGATGGGCAGTTCCTGGTTTCCTCCAGACATGATGCTGCCCCCACCATGATCACTGTAGGGATGGTATTGGGCAGGTGATGGGCAGTGTCTGGTTTCCCCCAGACATGATGCTGCCCCCACCATGATCACTGTAGGGATGGTATTGGGCAGGTGATGGGCAGTGCCTGGTTTCCCCAAGACATGATGCTGCCGCCACCATGATCACTGTAGGGATGGTATTGGGCAGGTGATGGGCAGTGCCTAGTTTCCCCCAGACATGATGCTCCCCCCACCATGATCTCTGTAGGGATGGTATTGGGCAGGTGATGGGCAGTGCCTGGTTTCCCCAAGACATGGTACTGTGAAGGCTTCTTTCTGCCATAAATCCCAGATTGTGGAGGCTGCAGTGATGGTTCTTGACCTTCTGGAAGTTTCTCCCTTCTGCACACAGGATCTTTGGAGCTCAGCCATTGGGTTCTTGGTCTCCCCTGTTACCAAGACCCTTCTCCCTCGATTACTTACTTTGGTTGGGCGGCAGCTCTAGGAGGAGCCCTGGTTGTTCCTCCTTCTCCCATGTAAGTATTATGGAGGCCACTGAGCTCTTGGGAACTTTCTCTGCAGCAGAAATGTATGTTTCCCCTTCTCCAGGTCTGGGCCTCCACACAATCCTGTCTCTGAGCTCTACAGGTAGTCCTTTCCGCTTCATGGCTTGGTTTATGCTTTGATTATACATTGTCAGCTGTGAGACCTTATATAGACAGGGCTGTGTCTCATCCAATCAGATGAATTTACCCCCAGGTCACTCCGACATGTTTCTCCACCTTGATCGGAGATGATAAAGAAAAATGGGAGGAGCCAGAGAGGAAAATCACATATCATAGCAAAGGATCTGAATACTTATGCTTTGTATATAGATATATGTATATTTGGGTCATGTGATGTCTCTTTCTGTAGGGTGTGGCGAGAGGCCAGGGACCGCATTGTTGGCTTTCCCGGACGCTATCATGCCTGGGACATCCCTCACCAGTCGTGGCTCTACAACTCCAACTACTCCTGCGAGCTGTCCATGGTGCTGACCGGAGCCGCCTTCTTCCACAAGGTATTATCGTGATCTTATAAGCTATTGTTTCGCAACCAGCGTGCCTCCAGCTGTTGCAAATCTACAACTCCCAGCATGCCCGGACAGCCAACGGCTGTCCGGGCATGCTGGGAGTTGTAGATTTGCAACAGCTGGAGGCGCGCTGGTTGCAAAACACCATTATAGGTTCAAACTGTACCATTGGAGACCCGACTGGTCACATGATTAGCCATAGACCATATAACCATAAAAAAAAAAAATAATAATAAAAAATTTTTTTTTCCAACTTTGTAATATACTTTTGTGTATCCGTTCCTCCGCTTGCTCTCTGTGAATGGAAACAGTGCTTCATTCCGGAGGCTGAAAGCAAGCAGTGTCTTCACACTTCTGAATATTTGGTACAATTGTATCCAGTCTACACATGCAGTTTTAGCTAATACATTGTTGCAAAACCTATTAGGGCAAGAAAGATTGGCTATCATTTTACCTGGTAGAGAATAGTCTAGACTTGAAAGACACTGTAGCAAACCCTCAGCTGTGAGGTCTGTAACAGTTTTTCCGTCTATGGTTGCAAAGAAAGAATGTTTCCATTCAGCCCAAGCAAGGAGAGAGCTTGAACATGGGGGAGCAGATTATAACATGTTGAATAAAAATATAATAGTGATAATTAGAAAATATTTATAATAAAAAGAAAATATAATAAAAATATAATTTTAATAAAAAATATATAATAGATCATAAAAAATATATGTATAATAAAAATATAATATATCATATAGAAGTGTAATAATGTATAATAAAAAATATATGTATAATAAAAATATATTTCTAATAAATAATATACCGTATATACTCGAGTATAGGCCGAGTTTTTCAGCACGATTTTTCGTGCTGAAAACACCCCCCTCGGCTTATACTCGAGTGAACTCCCCCACCCGCAGTGGTCTTCAACCTGCGGACCTCCAGAGGTTTCAAAACTACAACTCCCAGCAAGCCCGGGCAGCCATCGGCTGTCCGGGCTTGCTGGGAGTTGTAGTTTTGAAACCTCCGGAGGTCTGCAGGTTGAAGACCACTGCGGCCTTCAACATCATCCAGCCCCCTCTCACCCCCTTTAGTTCTGAGTACTCACCTCCGCTCGGCGCTGGTCCGGTCCTGCAGGGCTGTCCGGTGAGGAGGTGGTCCGGTGAGGAGGTGGTCCGGGCTGCTATCTTCACCGGGGAGGCCTCTTCTAAGCGCTTCGGGCCCGGCCTCAGAATAGTCACGTTGCCTTGACAACGACGCAGATACGTCGTTGTTAAGGCAACGGCTCTATTCCGGGCCGGAAGCGCGGAGAAGAGGCGCCCCCGGTGAAGATAGCAGCCCGGACCACCTCCTCACCGGACCACCTCCTTACCGGACAGCCCTGCAGGACCGGACCAGCGCCGAGCGGAGGTGAGTACTCAGAACTAAAGGGGGTGAGAGGGGGCTGGATGATGTTGAAGGCCGCAGTGGTCTTCAACCTGCGGACCTCCGGAGGTTTCAAAACTACAACTCCCAGCAAGCCCGGACAGCCGATGGCTGCCCGGGCTTGCTGGGAGTTGTAGTTTTGAAACCTCTGGAGGTCCGCATGTTGAAGGCCGCAGTGGTCTTCAACCTGCGGACCTCCGGAGGTTTCAAAACTACAACTCCCAGCAAGCCCGGACAGCCGATGGCTGCCCGGGCTTGCTGGGAGTTGTAGTTTTGAAACCTCTGGAGGTCCGCAGGTTGAAGACCACTGAGGGCGAATGATGAGAAGAGGATGATGAAGGGGGGGGGGGGTGTGGGGATGATGAAGGGGGGTGGGGATGATGAAGGGGGGGGTGTGGGATGATTACAAGGGGATGATGAAGGGGGGATGTGTGGGATGATAAGGGGATGTGTGGGATGATGACAAGGGGATGATGAAGGGGGGATGTGTGGGATGATAAGGGGATGTGTGGGATGATGACAAGGGGATGATGAAGGGGGGATGTGTGGGATGATGACAAGGGGATGATGAAGGGGGGATGTGTGGGATAAGGGGATGTGTGGGATGATGACAAGGGGATGATGAAGGGGGGATGTGTGGGATGATGACAAGGGGATGATGAGGATGTTAATGACGGGTCTGGATGATGACAGGGGGGGATGAGGTATTTCCCACCCTAGGCTTATACTCGAGTCAATAACTTTTCCTGGGATTTTGGGTTGAAATTAGGGGTCTCGGCTTATACTCGGGTCGGCTTATACTCGAGTATATACGGTAGTAAATACCGTAATAAAAATATAATATAGAAGTGTAATATGTATAATAAAATAAATGTCTAATAAATAATATAGTAAATAATAAAAATATAATATAGAAGCGTAATATGTATAATAAAATAAATGTCTAATAAATAATAAAGTAAATAATAAAAATATAATATAGAAGTGTAATATGTATAATAGAAAATATATCTAATAAAAATATAATTCTAATAAAAATAATATAATTAAAAAAAAAAAGGAATGTGTGTATATATATATATATATATATATATATATATATATATATATATATATATATATATATATATATATATATATAATATATACACCGTATTTATCGGCGTATAACACGCACTTTTTAGGCTAAAATTTTTAGCCTAAAGTCTATGTGCGTGTTATACGCCGATACACCCCCAGGAAAGGCAGGGGGAGAGAGGCCGTCGCTGCCCGCTTCTCTCCCCCTGCCTTTCCTGGGGTCTAGAGCCCTGCTGCCGGCCCTTCTCACCCCCTGGCTATCGGCACCGCTGCCCGTTCTGTCCCCCTGACGATCTGTGCCGGCGCCGATAGCCAGGGGGAGAGAAGGGGCAGCGGCACCCATTGCCGGCGCCGCTGCCCCATTGCCTCCCCCCATCCCCGGTGGCATAATTACCTGAGTCGGGTCCGCGCTGCTGCAGGCCTCCGGCGTGCGTCCCCGGCGTCGTTGCTATGCGCTGAACGGCACGGCGCATGATGTCAGTGCGCCGTGCATAGCAACGACGCAGGGGACGCACGCCGGAGGCCTGGAGCAGCGCAGACCCGACCCAGGTAATTATGCCACCGGGGATGGGGGGAGGCAATGGGGCAGCAGCGCCGGCAATGGGTGCCGCTGCCCCTTCTCTCCCCCTGGCTGTTGGCGCCGCTTCTCTCCCCCTGGCTGTCGGCGCCGGCACCGATAGTCAGGGGGACAGAACGGGCAGCGGCGCCGATAGCCAGGGGGAGAGAAGGGCCGGCAGCAGCGCTCTAGACCCCAGGAAAGGCAGGTGGAGAGAAGCGGGCAGCGACGGCCTCTCTCCCCCTGCCTTTCCTGGGGATGTATCGGGGTATACACGTGCACACACGCACCCTCATTTTACCATGGATATTTGGGTAAAAAACTTTTTTTACCCAAATATCCTTGGTAAAATGAGGGTGCGTGTTATAGGCCGGTGCGTGGTATACCCCGATAAATACGGTATATATATCAGCAGTACCAGATTTTAAATCACTATGAGGGAGATTTATCAAGGGATTTAAAGGGGTACTCCCATGGAAAACTTCAACTGGTGCCAGAAAGTTAAACAGATTTGTAAATTAGAAATCAAATTTGTCGCTTTTACCTCAAGGACCTCCCCATCTAAGGTGCATAATCATATGTGTGGAAATGTTAAAAATGAATAAAAAAACAGCATCACTCGTATAAAAATGCAATAAAAGAAATGAAATACACATATAAAGGCACTAATAAATACTCCACTGGGCCCTAGTGGAGTATCAATAATGAATAGAATGCTAGTTGAGCGTATATGTATCTGCAGTCCGATAGTCCGGCACCTAATTTGAAAGTCCCGTTTACGGAGCGGATGATAAAAGTGCATTTGATAGAAATATTATAAAGTCAGACTCCAGGTGGTCGGTAGATTAAATAATGAAAATATTGAAGAAATAATAATGGTTGTATTTCTCACCGCCTGGTTCTCACTGGCATGGACCGATGTATTGCGGCTGTTGTAAATTCTCCCGTACGTCCACATTTACCTACTGAAGAAGGGGTCGGAGGACTACAATTCCCAGCACCCTGAAACGCGTCTAGGACTTGGCACCATTCATACTATTTGCTGGTACGCACCTAACCACCAGTATCCGCACCTAACTGTGGATGTCCCGGCATTTGAGGAGTTAATCCAGGCTCCAGTTTCCCGCTTTGTTTGGGAGCATCTCGCCTTTCACATCTCCCGGATCCCAGATCTCCGCGTGGGACGCCGCTCCCGTGTGTGCTGACACTCCTGCCGGAGTCACCACCAGCCGACCTCTGTGGAGCGGTTGCAGGCTATTGCTCGGACCATCGTGTCGCACCCCGCTGCCATCGGCGCTGCGAACCCAGTGTGAGACCGCTATTCACTATCTTGTGGACATACGGGAGAATTTACAACAGCCGCAATACATCGGTCCACGCCAGTGAGAACCAGGCGGTGAGAAATACAACCGTTATTGTTTCTTCAATATTGTCATTATTTAATCTACCGACCACCTGGAGTCTGACTTTATAATATTTCTATCAAATGCACTTTTATCATCCGCTCCGTAAACGGGACTTTCAAATTAGGTGCCGGACTATCGGACTGCAGATACATATACGCTCAACTAGCATTCTATTCATTATTGATACTCCACTAGGGCCCAGTGGAGTATTTATTAGTGCCTTTATATGTGTATTTCATTTCTTTTATTGCATTACATTTTTATACGAGTGATGCTGTTTTCTATTCATTTTTAACGTTTCCCCACATATGATTATGCACCTTAGATGGGGAGGTCCTTGAGGTAAAAGCGACAAATTTGATTTCTAATTTTCCTTGGATGCCGGTGGGGACCGGTTGTAGCTTTAATTACCTCGCACTTTTTGTTGTGAGCTGCACCTTTTTGAAACGAGATTTGTAAATTACTTCTATGAAAAAATCTTAATCCTTCCAGTACTTTTTAGCTGCTGTATACTACAGAGGAAATGCTTTACTTTTTAGATTTCTCTGATGTCATGACCACAGTGCTCTCTGCTGACATCTCTGTCCATTTTAGGAACTGTCCAGAGCAGCATATGTTTGCTATGGAGATTTTCTCCTGCTCTGGACAGTTCCTAAAATGGACAGCAGAGGTCAGCAGAGAGCACTGTGGTCATGACATCAGAGAAATCTAAAAAGTAAAGCATTTCCTCTGTAGTATACAGCCGCTAAAAAGTACTGGAAGGATAAAAGGGGTATTCCAGGCAAAAAACTTTTTTTATATATATCAACTGGCTCCGGAAAGTTAAACAGATTTGTAAATTACTTCTATTAAAAAATCTTAATCCTTCCAATAGTTATTAGCTTCTGAAGTTTTCTGTCTAACTGCTCAATGATGATGTCACGTCCCGGGAGCTGTGCATGATGGGAGAATATCCCCATAGGAACTGCACAGCTCCCGGGACATGAGTCATCAGAGAGCAGTTAGACAGAAAACAACAACTCAACTTCAGAAGCTAATAACTATTGGAAGGATTAAGATTTTTTAATAGAAGAAATTTACAAATCTGTTTAACTTTCTGGCACCAGTTGATTTAAAAAAAAAAGTTCTCCACCGGAGTACCCCTTTAAGCACCTTTTTTTTTTTGCGTTACAAAAGTCGCACGTGCGCCTCAGCAATTTTTTGTGTGACTTTTGTGGGTAAGCAAAAATACCGCAGGTGAGATTTTTTGTGCGACTTTTTGCACAGCCCCGCTCCCTGGCACCCACTCACATCTAACACCTGCCTGCAAGATGTTAGGACTACAACTCCCAGCATGTCCTCACTGTAAGGGCATGCTGGGAGTTTTTATTATATGTTGATTAACCCCTTAAGGACTCAGCCCATTTGGGCCTTAAGGACTCAGACAATTTTATTTTTACGTTTTAGTTTTTTCCTCCTCGCCTTCAAAAAATCATAACTCTTTTTTATATTTTCATCCACAGACTAGTATGTGGGCTTGTTTTTTGCGCGACCAGTTGTCCGTTGTAATGCCATCACTCACTTTACCATAAAATGTATGGCGCAACCAAAAAAATACTATGTGTGTGGGGAAATTAAAAAGAAAACCGCAATTTTGCTAATTTTGGAAGGTTTTGTTTTCACGCCGTACAATTTATGGTAAAAATGACGTGTGTTCTTTATTCTTTGGGTCAATACGATTAAAATGATACCCATGATTATATACTTTTATATCACTGTTGCGTTAAAAAAAAAAACCCAAACTTTTTAACCAAATTAGTACGTTTAAAATCCCCCTATTTTGAAGACCTATAACTTTTTCATTTTTCCGTATAAGCGGCGGTATGGGGGCTCATTCTTTGCACTGTGATCTGTACTTTTTATTGATACCATATTTGCTTATATAAAACTTTTAATCCATTTTTATTAATTCTTTTGGGAATATAATGTTATATAAAGCAGCTATTTTGGACTTTATATTTTTTTAAGTTCACACCGTACGGTATCATTAACACTTTATTTTAATAGTTCAGCTATTTACGGATGCCGCAATACCAAATATGTATATAAAATATTTTAACACTTTTTGGGGGTGAATAGGTAAAATGGAACAATTTACGTTTTTATAGGGGAGGGGGTTTTTCTAATTTTTTACTTTTACTTTTTCTACTTTTATTTTTACACTTTATTTTTACCCATAGGGGGACTATTTATAGCAATCATTCGATTGCTAATACTATTCAGTGCTATGTATAGGACATAGCACTGATCAGCATTATCGGTCATCTTCTGCTCAGTCTGTCTGCCGTGCAGGATGATCGAATCGCCGCGGAAGCGCTGCATGCGATCCGATCATCCATTTTAGTGACCGCGATGCTGCAGTTGCCGTGATCTGTATTGATCACGGCATCTGAGGGGTTAATGGCGGACATTCGCGGGATCGCGGATGTCTGCCATTACCGGCGGGTCCCTGGCTGCGATCAGCAGCCGGGACCTGCCGTGCATGATCTGGGCATTGCTCCGATGCTCGCGGTTATGCTCAGGACGTAAATGTCGTGGTGCGTTAAGTACCACCTCACCAGGACGTACATTTACGTCCTGTGTCGTTAAGGGGTTAAAAGGGTCATCCAGGGTTAGAAAAAAAAAAAAAACAG